>NC_056739.1:343795665-343946228 GCF_019279795.1 Protopterus annectens
TATGCCCAAAAGCTATGTCAAACCCAGAGCTGTTGGACATGCTACACCTAAATAAATCCCAATCCTTCTGAGCTACACGCTCTAGGGACCTAAACCTTGTCACAACAATAAACAGGACACACTGGAGGGATAGATTCCTGTCCCAGAGACTTTCTATACTCAGGAACAAGCTACCCAACTATGTCAAGCAAAGTTCTTCATTAGCACTCTTCAAGAAAAAACTTGATGAGTGGATGGGAAATAGGAAAAACACCCCGGGGATCACTTCTGTGTCTCTGCTGGACAGTGGCACAGGAAAATAACTTTCTTGGGTGGCATAAGCTATGGAAACTTGCTGGCTAGGCTTACGTAGGCCCTTGGGCCGATAGCCTAGTACCTACCTATGAAACTATGAACCTATAAGACATGATTCCAGGATTGCATCCAGCATCCCCAATAAGATATTCCTGTAGGAAATCACCCTGCAAAAACACTGGTATAGGCTTTAAGTGTGTCAAAAGTAGAAATCATAGGAACTGTATGGATGACACTCAGATATATAGTATATTGAACCCCATGCATTGCACACCACCTGACTGTTGAAGGATTGGAAACCATTCCAGTTGGTTTAACACCAGCTGCATGCATGAGGCCTTGGCCATAACAGTGATGTGGGAACAGTCACTGACCCCTAGATGTTCATGGAGATAGGCTATTTCATGAAATGCTTGCTTAGTTGTTTCGCTCTTTTGAGATCAGTAGGAATCACATCTGCTCTTCCACATTCTGCAGTGTTACATGAAGGAATGGATATACATTTTTGAGGTTGATGCCTGTAATCCTCCAGTTGTTTCACCTAACAGACAAAAATTCCCCATAATGAGGATGGCTAATGGTATACATACCTTTGTGTACATACGAACTGTATCCCAAAAATCCAAAAGGATATAAAGTGAGGTTGGCACAGATGCAAAAGGTATTTTGTCTCTACACATTAACAGTCAGCTGTGTCCCTCTCACTGAGGTAATGGTATGCTTGGCATGCTTGGCACCCTCTGCAGCATGGAAGACATCAAAACTCATTGTCTCAAACACTGACTGGAAGAATGACCTCTAACAATTCATGTTCATATTTCCACTTCTAGCATCTTAGTGTGGTTTCTGTTCACCAATAAATGCAGTATACATTTTACTGCCTAGAGCACCTTTTAATCCACCTTTTAGACATTTCTGAATTTTTTCACTTTGTTTACCATTATTTGTATTTGCAATTGGTTTCAATTACATCTCATTAAATGGTCATTAGCCTGTGATATTGACCTTGCAATTTCTCAAGGTTGTGGGGTAATCTAAAATAGTTTCTCACCTGAAACCACTTACTTTATGATTTTGCATGGCCCATTGTGATAACTGTTTCTCAGTCCCAGAAACTATGCTTTGTATTTTTCTTATTTTTCATTTGACTTGAGAAAAAAGTGTGCAAATAAACAGTATCTCCAAAAAAAAATCTGTGTCGCTTGCCAGATCCTTGTTTTGAAGCTCAGTAACAAAGAAGAAAATATTCTACTGAAGATTTGTTGTGCAGCATTATTAGCAGTAATAATGTGTGCAGCATATTGTGAAAACAGAGTATTAATTATCTGTTTATCTATAGATATATTGGGTATTATGTGCAGATAATTCTCACATGACATGCTCACAGAATGCCAATAATATGGCAAGTGTTTCATTCTCTATAAGGTTAATTGCACAATTGACTGTGAAATTGTGAATGAAACAAACTAGCAGCAATGTTGACATTAAAACAAATCAATTTATTTCAATTAATCTATAAATATATAATGAGAAAATAAAATGTACCGTAAAAAACTATTATTTGTTAATCAATGTAATGTTCAAAAAATGTTGCATGTCTTTGTGAAATGTAATGCTTTTTTGTTACTCAAGTGAGTTATACCTTAATAATCATACTATGACAAGGACGTCCAGAATATCTGTCAAAGCCATTTGATAGTTACCAATGACAGATCTGATTCATAAGGATTAAATCCCTTTCATAGCTGGAAAAAAATCTGGCACAGAGTGACAAAATCAGTGGCTTATAGAACTTGATCTAAAACCACCTCATTATTTGCCAATACAATAAGTAGAAACCAAGCCTGAAGTGGACCATTTGATGGTTGTCCAAGAGACAGGCTAAAGTATGACCTTTGTTTCCACAACTAAGGGGAAAACCAAGTCTGACTGCACACACTTAGAGGTAGTAGTGAAAACTACTTAAAGAAAGGTAAACCTCTTAAATATTTATCCCTTGTGATTACCAAGTAAGTGGAATACTCAACGGGCTGTTTTCAGCCACATGTTGAGTTCATTTTTCTCATTGTCAAACCAAGAATTACTATCACCAAAAAATCCACCACCTTCAGCAGTCAAGCACTAAATCAGTAAGGAGATAAGGTAACTCTTATAGAGAAGCTCCTACATAACCAGGATGACTGCACACCAAGAGAAATTTGAAATGCAATCCTGATCAAAGAATATACCCAAATGCTTTAAAATGTTGGGTGTTCAAGATGGACAGCTCCAACGTTGTTGCACAAAGTGTCATCACTACACTGACAGTTCCATTCCAAGGGCTAGTATTAAAACAGAAAGAACAAAAAGAGAGAGAGAGAGAGAGGGGGAAAAATTCCATGTATATTCCTTTACTTTTCTTTAACCGTTTGTATGACAAATGCCAAGATGACCACATCAAGCAAGTCAGTGATGAAACCAAGCTTGTTCTTTGTCAAACTTGAATGAGGAAAAATAACACAAAAATGGTTTGAGGGGTAAGTTTTACTTATTAGTCAGTGATAAAAATTCAACTGTCAAAGGCCTACCACAAAGTAGGGCAGACCCTCTTCCTTTCTTCTGTCATGAGTACGTGGTACTCTTATGTATGTGAACACTAATCTCTTTGTACACCTGATAACACTTTGTTGCACCCATTCATTCATGTCTGTGTGATACCAGTGTATGAAAAGGTCAAGAGACAGACTGGTAGATGGTTAACTGAGTACGGGTGATACAGGCCTTTCAAAAATAATCTAAATTTATTGATGACTAATATTCGAATCTAATATCAACATTTAATTTATAGAAAGTGCAATGTTAACTGGGATAACTAAAATAATGCTGAACTTTACATGTTAATGAAAGGTTAGGTCAAGATTAGCCATTATAATTTGAAGAAAAACAAAAAAGTGGGTGAGTTTTCTCATACAGAAGGTCACAAAGAGATGATTTTCACAATGAAATTATAGGTCACAATAAGGCCTAAAAATAATCATAAGTTAAAGCAACAATATCAGCCTAAAACAAAAGGAGCAAACAAGCAGCCCTGAAAAATCAAATGTAGTGCCAGTCTCCTCAGGAGAAGCTTAACACGATCAGCCTTCCAATATCATCAAGAACATTATTTCAATGAGATAGGCACTCAAGTAAGTGAAATATGTTTTTGTTAGTTCAAGGGGAAATATAGGTATTGTACAACTCAGCAAAAATGACCAAGTAATATGTTGGCCACACATATGCCCACTTCTTCAGTATGAAAACACTCTCAAAAATAACAACAGGGAAAGATTGTGTGACTTAGAAAACTCAAGTCAGTTCTACATAGTACACAATATGTAGTTTTTTTCAAAAAATCAGTCAATGAAGATTCGGCCAGAAACATACCAAGCAAAATGACAATTAGATATACTGCAGACATGTTTAAGAATGTTTTGCTTCAAACTTTCAGCATGCAGTAGAAACATCATAATTTACTAGCTAAGACTGAAAAGACCTGGCCATCAAAAAAGCTCAACACCAGGAATCCATAATCTTTTTTTTTTTTTTAATTCACAAAAGGAGGACAGGCACTGGTCATAGTTTAACATGATAAAAGTAATTATTTAAGAAGCTATGTAATGTTGCTGTTCTTAGATGTGTTGCTTTTGTAGTTATGCTATATAGCACTTCCCTGAACTGTACAGTGTATATTGAAAGTACCTGCATGCTACTCTGAAAAGATACCAGGCTTCTATACATCACTTATGTTTATGAACATAGCAATGAATGCGATTCATTAAATGTAGTGTGCAAACTGGATTTAAGCAACTACTTTGGATGTGGGAATAACCTGTCATAAACATGTTACACAGTTGTAAAGAAACGGCGGGTACTAAAAAAAAACATTTACTATAGAGAATTCAGTAAAGGTTAATGAAGTACCATTTTATAAAATCTGTAGAGAAACACACTTACAGGATTTGCTGAAAATATATAATGGGATCTATCTGGAAATAGAAGGTAGTAAAAACAGAATTATAGCAAGCTCATGTGGCACATTGCACTGGTATCCCCCTCAACCCAATACTGACACATAAAACAGAAAAGAGAAAATGTTCTTCTACATTCCTGTAACTGTAACAAGCCTCCAACTAGCAGCTTGCTACAGTAAAGACCCATTCACCTTAAACACTAAACATTCACTGCTTCATTCTTGACAGAAACTCGGTATTGGCATACATTTAAGAAGTTGTGACATCCTCAGGATTTCCTAGATCATTGGCAGTACTGCACTCATCAGCATCAGCTCCTGACTATTATAATCTCCAACAGCCTGCACTCATCAGCATCAGTATCTGACTATTATAATCTCAAAAAGCTTGCACTCATCAGCATCAGCTCCTGACTAATATAATCTCCAACAGCTTGCACTCATCAGCATCAGCTCCTGACTATTATAATCTCCAACAGCCTGCACTCATCAGCATCAGTATCTGACTATTATAATCTCAAAAAGCTTGCACTCATCAGCATCAGCTCCTGACTAATATAATCTCCAACAGCTTGCATTCATCAGCATCAGCTCCTGACTATTATAATCTCCAACAGCCTGCACTCATCAGCATCAGTATCTGACTATTATAATCTCAAAAAGCTTGCACTCATCAGCATCAGCTCCTGACTAATATAATCTCCAACAGCTTGCACTCATCAGCATCAGCTCCTGACTATTATAATCTCCAACAGCTTGCCCTCAACAGCATCAGTACCTGACTATTATAATCTACAACAGCTAGCACTCATCAGCATCAGATCCTGACTATTATAATCTCAAAAAGCTTGCACTCATCAGCATCAGCTCCTGACTAATATAATCTCCAACAGCTTGCACTCATCAGTATCAACTCCTGAATATTATAATCTCCAACAGCCTGCACTCATCAGCATCAGTATCTGACTATTATAATCTCCAAAAGCCTGCACTCATCAGCATCAGTATCTGACTATTATAATCTCAAAAAGCTTGCACTCATCAGCATCAGCTCCTGACTAATATAATCTCCAACAGCTTGCACTCATCAGCATCAGCTCCTGACTATTATAATCTCCAACAGCCTGCACTCAACAGCATCAGTACCTGACTATTATAATCTACAACAGCTAGCACTCATCAGCATCAAATCCTGACTATTATAATCTCAAAAAGCTTGCACTCATCAGCATCAGCTCCTGACTAATATAATCTCCAACAGCTTGCACTCATCAGTATCAACTCCTGAATATTATAATCTCCAACAGTTTGCACTCATCAGCATCAGCTCCTGACTATAATCTCCAACAGCTTGCCCTCAACAGCATCAGAACCTGACTATTCCAAGAGCTTGCAAAAAATCATTAGATAGAGATTGGTTAAAAAGTTCATTTTTAAGAGTTGATAAACAAGAAGCTCTAGGTGGGGTTAAGTAAAGAATTTTAAATCTATTAACTTAAGGATGTAGGCTCATGGAGATTCATATAACAGATTTGGTATACATATGACTATATACGATGAGACATAAGGTTAATGGTGAATGTAATGTAGATGCATAGAAGAAAAATATTAAACATAAACTATAATGTTTTCTAGAAGTAGTGAATGCACACCATGTCATTAGTATGAATAATTCGCCAGCAAGAAAAAAACAGCTACTAACAGGTTGTGCTAGCTTCAACAATATTCAATTAAATGAGCTACAAAGTTTAAAAAAATACTTGCTAATTCTGATCAGTTCTGAACTGAGAATATTAATTTAGTGACTGAGTCTTCTAACTAGCTAGAAGCCTCCACACATCAGTTAACGGAGTCCAAAATGTTGCGTTTATTTTCTGAGCATCACTTAAACTTGTCTTCCTGACACAATGTTTTTTCATTGTCATAGTGCAAGACACCAAGTTCAGACATGGACTGTGGTTCAAAAGAAATTTTAATTCTGTGGAGAAGTGAAAAACAGCACAAGCAAGGAAGTGTGATGTGGCTGATAACACAGAATAAGGCAGCATGCGATATGCACAACTGATGTACTAGGATAGTGACATATAAACAATTTACTAGCAAAAACTGCAGGAGTCGTGTTAGGAGCATAGCTGTCAACATACCAGACATTTACAGAATGTCCAGATTTTTGTAATATATTTTTGGTCTTTTCTTCATAAAAGTAAATCTTCGGTGAATGAATTCACTAAAGAATGACATAGTTTGAGTTTCAGATTTCAGATCTTTAAGAAAATGCATGTTAATGCAAAACCTGTTAGTCTGGCAACTTTGTAAGTTTATAAGTGTCAATATTTAGAATCTGTCCCTGATTTTGGGCTTTTGATTTCCCAGTATTATTGGCTTTGTCCATATTTATTTGTCTAAGAGGTTGAGAGATATGGTTAAGAGATGGAGATCAATATGCCCTGTAGCATGCATGAAGCATTTCTATGACTGTTCATGTCCAAACATGTTATGGTAATTCCACTTTGAGCAAGGCTGACTCCCCCAGTAAGACTAATTATTTGCTAATGTTATAATTCAACTGTGTCAGTGAAGGGTATATAGGACAGTCATGAAGGGGAACACCATGCATAATAATATACAGAAGGGTGAGTGAAAGGGAAGAAAGGTGTGTTAGGGGTCGGAAGTTTTTTTTTTTTCATTTTTTTCTTCTTTGCTTCTGTGGGACAAAAATCCATTTTGTAATTTTGTACAAATTGTCAAGAGGAAAGTATGAAAGATCCAAGAACCCACACAAACTGTCCCATTTTATCAGCATGATTCCATCATGGTAGGATAAGAAACAATATAGTGAATAGAAAGATATAAGAATATTAGTTTTATTTATATTGATATTATACCTGCTTACCTATCACAGTAATATCAATGATTAACTTATCTTTAATATCCTGTTACTGAGCTATCAATGTTAGTTTACATTTGCCTGCATATTTCTTATAATGCTGCTGCTGGTCCAGCAGTGGCCAATTACACCCAAGCTTTTCTACCAAGAACAATGTGCTTAAAAAGAGTAACTGCCTATGCCTCACAGTGACACATGACAGTTTATCTAGATCAACGAGTGCTAATGTGGCATGTTATGTCAAACTGCTTTGCACGTTGAGGAAACTAGTATGTTGACAGAGGTAACGAAGGTGAGCACAGAATGTTCTGATAGATGTCACAAGCTCTTCTTTGCAAGATAGCAAGCTAAATGTTACTTTTGATGAATACTGTAACATTTCCAGAAAATTTCAGATCAACTGTCATTTTTGTCAGCAATTATAACTTGTTTACATGCAAAAAAGACAAATACAAGCAGAGAGGGAAAGTACTAACAAAAATGGTGAAGGGGTGCTTCAGATAGACAGAAAGACAGAGAGAAAAACTGCTGATTAAGAGGACAGGACAAAAAACATGGAGGGGGAATGACATACAAGGAAAGGGAGCATTGCAATGTAATGTAAGATGGGGGTGAAGACTGATTGTAAAGCAATACAGTGATGCAACTAAGCAAAGTAAGTCATTTCCATGACTGCCTTTATGACTATAACAAAGGTGGGGTGAAGCAGGAGCTGTATAGAATTGGCTGTACCTGACTAGATTAAAATCAGGTCTTGACAAAAAAAGCCACCCTGACGAACTCCTAGTATAAACAGGCTATACAACAACAGAAATAAACTAATGTACAAGAACAAGTGGGAACTGGCTCAGAAGAGGAAAAAGTCCCTCTCTTGCTTAAACAAACAAATTAGAGATCTTGTCAAGTAATCCAAATCTAATTATGTAGCAAAAATTGCCTCCCTATCCAAGGATAATCACAAAGTATTCTTTAACTATCTGAAAAGGGACTACCCAGGTATGCACTGAACTGGTTGTGGATGGCACCATACATACTCAGCCAGAGGTAATAGACAACCTGCTAGCTGACAGATTTGGAGCAAATTTCACCCCCCTGTCCCCTCCAGTCATTTCCCAAAATATACCTGCTACCATTCCTCAGCCTATTATCTCAAGAAAGCAGGTAATCTTCGCAGTCCCCAAGAACAAAAACATGGCATGAATGGGACAATACAACATCCCAGTTTGCCTTTTAAAGAACTTAAAACATGATCTAGCAGACTGGCTTGTATCACTGTTTAACCACAGCCTGAGAACTGTCTATATTGTGGTGGAATGGAAGACAACAACAAAGGGATACCATAAATTGACCCTAGTAATTATAGGCTCACAAGCTTGATTAGCCTCATTTGCAAGGCCATGGAAAGAATCATTATGGACCTTATTAATAAGTTCATAGATAATTTCCAAACTCTGGACCCAACCCTGTTTGGATTCGTTAAAGGTAGCTCATGCCTGTTAACATGGTTGACTTCTTCGAGAAAGTCACCAATGCCCTACACAAGAGAAAGCCAGTACATACCATCTATTTTAACCTAGCCAAAGCATTTGGCACAATCTCACACTCAAGTTTAACAGAGAAACTCTCCCAATTGGGAATTGTCCCCTACATTAACAGATGGGTAGCCAACTGGCTCACTGACTGGACACATACTGTCCAAGTTGGTGACTTCACCTCTAGCAAAAGACCCATCACCAATGGTATACCACAGGGTTCTGTGCTTGGCCCCTTACTGTAAGGAATGTATTTCTCAGAAGTCCAGGCAAACTTGGATGGCCTGTGGCTGACCAGGTTTGCCAGGGATTGCAAATTGGGAGCAATCATTGAGTCCCCCAATGATGTTAATGTACTGCAGACAGGGTTGACATAGACAAATGACTTGTGCCAAAACCATGTTTTAAAGCTAAATGCAGAAAAAATGCATTACTACTCCCTTTGGGAAAGCTGACATCCCTGCTAATTACATTATAGGCAGCACCCCTTAAGTGTAGATCCAGTGGTCAGTAATGTGGTACATAGGTTGATAGCAATCAGAACTTTGACCACTACTGTGCATTTATGTTATCACTCAACAATTTAACCAATGGAAAACATTTGAAATGTGCAGCCTAGCTAATTTACATGTCTGTCTCTCACATAGAACAAAAACACCAGGCCAAGCATATTTCTTAAAACAGAAAACAAAATAGAGCAGGTAAAACAGAAAGCAGCATTATCATTCACAGATAAGAAAATATAGGTGTACATTCCTCACCCAGCAGGGAATCACCAACAGTGCTTTAGTTTATGCAGGCTTGAAATCTGTTCATAAACAAAGGCCCAGAAATTCACTGTGTATTTAAGTATCGCTCAAACAATTTAACCAATGAAAAAAACACATGAAATGTGCAGCCTAGTTAATATAAGTATCTGTCAAACAGAACAAAAGACCAAGCAGATTTCATAAAACAGAAAACAATATGCAGCAGGTAAATCAGAAAGCAGTTCTATCCCTCACAGACAAGAAAAGATAGGGGGGATGACATGGTTCCATAGAAACCCCAACACCTATACCACTGGTGTATACCACAGCCTATAATAATGAGCAATCAGTTTACCAGTTTTGTTTTTTTGCTATCCTAAATAGCTGCCAGTACATAGCTTTTCATCACTATCACCCTCATCCAACCTGCACCTGCACCCCTAACACACCCCACTGAAGCAGGACAAACTATTTGTTTTGCTTTCTACTACTCCCTCCTCATATTTTCCTTTGCTACAGTATCTTGCTCTATCTCTGTAAATATTTAACCATACGTGTAAATCTGTCCTTACTCTTTCTGGGCTTGTCTTCGTTCCTGGAATTCTCATTTTCCCTCTTTCAGCTTCTATTTTACACTGTTCAACTCATGCAGTTCTCTCTGGAAACCTTATATTTTTCTATAGACAACTCTTACTATTTGTTTTTCTCAACACTGTTACTTTGCTGATTCAGTCAAAAATTAAAATTCTGTTTACTTCTTGCTTCAGTTTACTTTTCCATCATCCCTCACTTCCACTAAGCTCAGTTATACCATCATCCAACCTCTTTCTTGAGGTCTCTTGTTTTTTTAGGCATTATCTTTCAATTTGCACTAAATGTAGGTTTATCTGGTGTCCCTGGCCTCAAGTCAGAGGAAATCAGTAAGTTACAAGAAACTAGCACACAGGTACACCATACAAAATTTGTTGGTTCATGCTCTAGGTTGCGGATACTAAATGTCATGGTGTCATGTTTGCAAAATATAGCTCACTAGTTTAGCAGCGTCTTTATTAGGGTTGCCAGTTTCTATGTGGCAAAAACCAGAACAAAAGGCACACTCCATGCAATACACAGTACCTTGCCTCTCTTCACCCATTTCCCTGTCTATGCCACCCCTTTCCCATTCATTTTATGATGTCGCTGCATATTGCAAAGTGGGATGCCTTATTTTTTCCCCCCTTTTTACAGGAAGTCCCAGCATCGCTTTAGCGATACTTTTCAATTAAGAAGCTCGTCCGAGTTTCAGTTTTTACAAACTCTGTCATTCTAAATGTACAGATAAACAGAATGCCGGAATTCATATAGTACTTTCAAGACTACCAGACTAACATTCTAATTTCCACTGCTAAAAGTTGTTTCCTTATTATATTAGTAAAAGTATTTTTATTGTTTTTATGTATAACAGGCAGTTATTCAAGTGTTTATATTTTTCATATGAAATACTCCAATATGAAAAAAGTTCTTGTGCTAGTGTTATATGGTTTTGATGAAAACATGTTCTTGCTTGTTCCCATGTTTAAATAAGCTTCTAAAATTTCTCCCTGTGTTTAGCCACATACATTTTGTGTTGGTTTAATAGTGCTTCTAATTACACAGGCAAATTTTCAGCAGCAGGTATATGAAACCTAGTGATATAAGAATGAAAAGTAAGTTGACTAAAGCACGTCAACCTTATTGCTGTTTTATGAAATGGGTAGAGTTTGTGTTATACTGTTAATCAAATCATATGTGATTTAATAACCTATAGCTAAGAGTTAACTGAAAACCTCAGGTATTGTAATACCTATTTCTAATGACAGATGGGTTTTAATGCAAGCTTGATTCAACAGACATGACTGCTAGATAATCTATGCTGCACTGTTGTGCACTTTTGTATCTTGTGCTATCGGTTTGTAAAAGTTTGTTTGCTAATTAGAGCTCCTGCATAGACAAGAACCTCTGAACTCACCTTTTGGTGGCAGTGCATAAATATCTGCAAAAGATATTTTTGAGGCCTGACCTGATAACATGCTTTGACTGTTCCAATTTCTCCCTCTCTTGCTTTTTTTTTTTAATTTTTCAATTTAAATTAAATTCTTCAATTATAGTAATACATTTACTATAATAGTATCAAGCATCTGCGTTAATTAATTCTCTTATCCCTTTCAGCCATGTTTACATCTCCTCTGCTGACCCTGACTAAAAGGCTCCCAGCTAATACACTGCAGAGGCTGCATAGGAACTATCACTGTCCAGCAAGTATCACCTGTGTTCAAAGTCCATCCCTGAATTGGCCCAGAGTGTGCAGTCAAGTTAACATAAGCTAAGAGTTGCAACTTGTAGAATCAGACTATAGGGACAGCTAAGTGTTCATGTACGCTCACCTGAAGTAGGTAACTGTATAGGACCATACTCTGTATTAGAGGATGTGGCTCCATAGAACTCCCAACAACACCTATACCATAGGTGTATACTACAGCCATAATAACAGGCAATCAGTTTGGCACTATTTTTGTAATACTAAATAACTCACAATACATAGCTTGTCATCACTTTAATCCCAATCCCTAGTGAAACAGGACAAACTATTTGCCTTGCTTTCTTTTTCAGATTACTCCCTTCTTATTTTCGTCCTTTACTACAGTATCTTGCTCTAACTCTCTGAATATTTAATCACACATGTAAATCTCTGCTTATTCTTCCTGGGCTTGTCTACTGCTCCATGTAATTCTCCTTTTTCCTCCTCTCAGCTTCTATTTGACTCTGTTTAACTCATACAGTTATCTCTGGAATCCTTCCTACCTTTTGCCATAGCCAAAGCTGACTAATTGCTTTTCTCAGCTGTTACTTTGTTGACTCAGTGGGTAGTTACATTCCTGTTTATTTTCTGCTTCAGCTTACCATCCCATCATCCCTCAATCCCATTGTTTTCTTTCCAAACATCCATCCCTCCCTTTGAGTTTTGTTGCTTCCTGTGGGAACTGTATTTGTATTTGCACTGAATTCTTCCCTTTTCTGAAGCTCTTGGCCTCTAGTCAGAGCAAGTCAGTAAGTCGCAACCAGGAAGCACACATTTATATCATAGAAAAGTTGGTGCTTTATGCTTTAGGTTGCAGATACTAAATGTTGGGTTGTGATGTTTTAAAATCTAACTCGCTAGTTTAGCTGTGACTTTATGGAAATGCATTTAACAAAGTACAAACTGTATACAAATAGTACTAGTAGCTAAAATTAATCCAGTTGTCAGAGGTTGTTTCCGTATTATGCTGTTAACAGTTTTTTATTGTATGTATCTCTTATGGACAGAGGTGGCTTATAAATGCCTTGACTTTAATGTCCTTTTTGGACACAGGACATCATTATCCTTTCAGAAAAACTTGGCTAGGCTTAGAAAGGCCCCGCTGAACATTAGCCAAGTAACAATCTATAAATCTATGAATAAAGAAAATATCTAATAGTCTTTACATTGTTCAAATGCAGTTCTTCAAAATGAGACACTTCATGCTCTAGTGGTTTATGGTTTTGACAAAACAATGTTCCTACTTGGTTCTAGGTTTAAATAAACTGCTAGAATTTATCCTTCTGCTTAGCTATGGACATTTTGTGTCATTTCAATAGTGCTTCTAATTACACAAGCAAATTTTAGATAACAGGCATATAACCTAGTAATATAGGCAAGAGAAGTGATTTAACTATAGGATGTTCAACTTTACTGCTGCATTGTGGTGAAATAGGTACAGTTTGTGTTATACTAATTGTTGACCACATCACTTGTGATTATTAACCTTTGGCTAAGTGTTAATTGTAGACCTCAAATGTTGTACCCACTTTTAAGGCTAGATAGGGTTTAATATAAGACTGATACAACAGACATGACTGCTAGATATACTATGCTACACTGTTGTGCACTTTTGTATCTTGTGCTATCAAACTGTAAAAGTTTGTTTGCTAATTAGAGCTCCTTATAGACAAGGAACTCTGAACTTACCTTTTGGTAGTAGTGCATAAATATCAGCAAAATGTATTTTCGAGGCCTGACTGGGTAACAAGTTCTGAATGTTCAAGTCTCTCTCTTTTTTTTTTCAATTTAAAGTGAATTCTTCAAACACAAAAATATGTTTACCATACTAGCATCAAGCACCTGAGTTAATTAAATCTCTCTTATCCCTTTTGTCCATCTCTACTTCTCCACCGACCTGGACCAAACCACTCCAAGCTAATACACTGCACAGGCTACATGGGAGCTGTCACTGTCTAGCAGTTATCACCTAAACTTGAAGTCCATCCTTGAAAGGACCATCTGTATGCAGTCAAATAAGTTATGTGTAATCCAATGAAGTTAACATAAGCTAAGAGTTGCAACTTGTAGAATCAGACTATAGAAACAGCTAACTGTCCATGTACGCTCACCTGAAGTAGGTAACTGTATTGGTCCATACTCTGTACTAGAGGACATGACTCCATAGAACCCACCAACAACATCTATAACACTGGTATATACCACAGCCCATATTATTGGGCGATCAGTTTAGCAGGTATATTTGTAGCACTAAATAACTGCCAGTACAAAGCTTGTCATCACACTAACCCCAACCTCTACTGAAACAGGACAAACTATTTGCTTTGCTTTCTTTCTGAGACTCTTCCCCCCTCCTTTTCTTCCTTTATTACCATATCTTCCTCTGACTCTCTAAATACTTAACCACACATGTAAATTTATTTTATTTAATATTTGTTTACCTGGAATGTCTGACTGGGTCAGGAATTCATTTTCAGCGGAGGCCCAGGGAGAAAAGCTCCAAATCTCTGCTTACTCTTCCTGGGCTTGTCTACTGCTCCCTGTAATTCTCCTTTCCCCCATCTTAGATTTTATTTTACTCTGTTCAACACATACATTTATTTCTGGAAACGATCCCTCTTTTTTCCATAGCCAAAGCTGACTGAGTGTTTTTCTCAACTGTTAATTTGTTGATTCAGTGGGTAATTACAACTTTATTTATTTCCTTCTTCAGCTAACTTTCCCATCATCTCTCACTCTCACTAAGCTCTGTTTTCCCATCATCCATCCCTCCTGTTGTGTTATGTTGCTTCCTGCGGGTACTACATTTGAATTTCAACTGAATTAATGCCTTTTCTGGAGCATCTGGCCTCTAGTCAGAGCAGATCAATAAGTTACAAGCTGGAAGCCCATATTCATATCATAGAAAAGTTGCTGGCTCATGCTGTAGGTTGCAGATACTAAACTTTATGTTGTGGTGTTTTAAAAATGTAACTCGCTAGTTTAGCACCGTCTTTATTGGAATTTTTTTTTATCAATGTACACACTGCATACAAACAGTACTACCAGCTAAAACTAATTATACTGCTATAATTTGGTTCTTTATTATGTTGTTTACAGTTTTTATCGTCTTTATCGCTTATGCTTGGTTTATTAATGCCTGATTCTGAATGTCCTGTTTGGGTACAGGACATCATTATTCTTTCAGGAAAACTTGGCTTGGCTTAGAAAGGCCGCTAGACATTAGCCGCGTAACAATCTATAAATAAAGTATATATCTACTAGTGTAGCAAATAGTCACACCTCAAAGAACAAATGTAGTATTGCCAGCAAATAAAAAAAATATTGCAATGACAGCAAAAATTGTGGCAATAAACAAGCCAGGCAGTTCAAATGAAAATATAACCATAAAGCATATAATAAAAATAAACACTTTAATAAAGGAAGTTAGCGCATTCAGATAAGAGCTTCTTCAGACCAAACAATTCTTCAACTTACTTTCCATTTAAATACAATCCATCGTCCAATCAAAATGTATACAATTTGATTGCTTTCATTTAAAGTAATATTCACATTTACCCAGATTTAAAAAGATTTAAACCTACAATTCTACTTAGATATATCTGAATATAGTGTAAATTCCTATGCATCTTTCTAACAGCATATAGTCACATATAAAAAATATATAATAAATATATGTAAAAAAATGTGTATTCCATATGAATTACCAACAACATGTCATAATATATATATATAAATATATATATATATATATATATATATATATATATATATATTTTTTATATATATTTATATATATATATGTGTGTGTGTGTGTGTGTGTGTGTGTGTATATATATATATATATATATATATATATATATATATATGGTTCTACCTGACATAGCCGAAACCACACAACACCGACAACCACATCACCGACACCACATATTCGACAGTCCATAAACACGAAACCACACATAACCGACAACGAAATAACCGACGGTACACAAACACGAAACCCCATACACTGCACACACCACAATAACAATTAAAAACAAAACACATCCCCATTCCACAAACCACACACACAACACAAGCACACCAAAATCCTTACAAGCCCACACTAAACCTTACCCTAACCCTAAGGTCCGTCACTATCGCACACTTACCTACCGCTCCCTAACCCTAACTCACTTAACCCGCCCTATCGCTCCCTAACCCTAACTCACTTAACCCCACCCTATCGCTCCCTAACCCTAACTCACTTAACCCACCCCTATCGCTCCCTAACCCTAACTCACTTAACCCACCCCTATCGCTCCCTAACCCTAACTCACTTAACCCACCCCTATCCCCACAGACCGTCAATCTCCACACTTACCTGCCTCGCACCCTAACGTCCGTCACTACCGCATACTCACACAGCCTTTCCCCATGTCGGCATCCTCGGCGTTGGTGTTGTCATCCGTCGTGTCGGTCTTCTGCATTGTCGATGTTCTGCCACTCGCGATTCCCGTCGGTCTTCTTCGTTTTCGATCTTCTGGAGCTCCGAATTCCGCTGTCGGTCTTCTGCGCTGTCGACGAAGTCAGGTAGAACCATATATATATATATGTATATTTTTGTATATATATTTTTGTATATATATATATATATATATATATATATATATATATATATATATATATATATATATCTTAAATAAACCTTTTCAGAATCTCCATTTAGACTAAGTGTTCCTTATGTGTATATATTATTACTTAGCAACATCTTGTCATAAACAAATTATTGTGCAGGCATAACCCACTTGCTGCTTAATTGATAGTTTCCTAGATTTCAATGTGGGCTTGATGGATGCCCTCTCATTTAAGCCCTTCCCTCTATCTGCCCTAAGTCTGATAATCCATTTCACTTCTTTACTTTCAGTTAGATTTCTAACGTCACCTTCACTTATGGTAGGTATAACTCTAGTACCATGAATACAAAATGGTGATCTTCCCCTAACATCATAACATGCTTAGATAAGGCATCCACTGGGAGTTTGATCCTTATATTATATATATATGCATTCTCTCACCCTGTCTCTAAGGAATCTGTCAGTTTTCTCAACATAGAACGATCCACATGCCGTGCACCGGGCAAGGTACACAACATGTGGTCTTCTACAGTTTGTACAGATGTTAAATGTGAAGTATTGACCTGTATCTGGATGTACAAAAGAATCAGATGCATCCATATAGTGGCAGAGATTACAGTTACCACATGGGTATGTACCCACTCTTCCTTCAACATATCTGCTGTTATTTTTTGGATGGCACAAAAGCCTTTTCAGGTTGCATTTATTTTTAAAAAGAAATTTAGGATGTTCCCCAATGATCTCTCTGACATCTGTGTCTGTTATCAATACTCTCCAGTTCTTATTTATAATGTCAGTAATAGACCTAGTGTCCATAGTAAAGAATAAAGGTACTTTATTTGGGGTAGGCATCTGTGCGCCCATCTCCTGTTGCACATTATTAACACTGGATGCATTAAAGGGTCTAGCTCTATCCATCCTGAGATCATTGAGTCCCACAAGATTCCTCTCTATTTCAGACAATAATGCCTGCACAATAATTTGTTTATGACAAAATATTGCCAAGTAATAATATATGCACATAAGGAACATTTAGTCTAAATGGAGATTTTTAAAAAGTTTATTATATATATATATATATATATATATATATATATATATATATATATATATATATATATATATATGTATATATAAGATTCTGCGGTGGTGCAGCGGTAGCGTTGTTGCCTCACAGCAAGAGGTTCTCCCATTTGATTCTCGGCTGGAGTGCGGGGAGTGCCTTCTGTGTGGAGTCTGCATGTCCTCCCCGCGGTCAGGTGAGCATTTGAAAGACATGCGTAAATGGGCGTGCCTTTGTTGAAGGTTGAATGGTTAGCTGGCAATCTACTGCCAGTCATTAGTGGACCGGAGTTCCGCTGTGGCGACCCCTAACCGGGAAAGGCCGAAAGACAACAACATATATATATATATATATATATATATATATATATATATATATATATTATGACATGTTGGTAATTCATATGGAATACCCATTTTTTATATATATATTTATTATATGTTTTTTATATGTGAATATATGCTGTTAGAAAGATGCATAGAAATTTACATGATGTTCTGGTACGTCTAAGTAGAATTGTAGGTTTAAATCTTTTTAAATCTGGGTAAATGTGAATATTACTTTAAATGAAAGCAATCAAATTGTATACATTTTGGTTGGATGATGGATTATATTTAAATGGAAAGTAAGTTGAAGGATTTTTTGGTCTGAAGAAACTCTTAAGTGAAAGCGCTAACCTCCTTTATTAAAGTTTTTATTTTTATTATATGCTTTATGGTTATATTTTCATTTGAACTGCCTGACTTGTTTATTGCCACACTGTTTGCTGTCATTGGAATATATCTACTAGTCTTTATATTTTTCTAATGCAGTTCCCCAAAATGACAAACTTTTTGTGTCAGTGGTTTATGTTTTGACAAAAACATGTTCTTGCTTGTTCGCATGTTTATATGAGCTGCTAGAATTTCTCCCTCTGTTTAGCTACAGACACTTTGTGTTGGTTTAATAGTGCCTCTAATTAAAGTCTTTCGGCTTTTCACGGTTAGGGGTTGCCACAGCAGAACTCCGGTCTGCTCATGATTGGCAGTGGATTTTTACAGTGCCAAGTTGCCAGCCCGACGCCCAACTTTCAACGAAGACATGCCCATTCACACTTGCACCTACCTGCATGTCTTTAGCATCACTCGACTGTGAGGAGAACATGCAGACTCCACACAGAAGGTGCTCCATCCGAGAATCGAACGGGACAACCTCTTGCTGTGAGGTGACAATGCTAACCGCTGCACCACCACTGCCCTACTTCTAATTACACAAGCAAATTTTGGACAGCAAGCACGAAGCCTAGTAATACAGGTATAAAAAGTGATTTGACTATAGCATGTTCACCCGTATTGCTGCACTATGAAAAATGTGCAGTTTGTTATACAAATTGTTGATTACAAAATGTGTGATTTATTAACCTATAGCTATGTGTTAATTGAAGATCTCAGATGTTGTACTTATTTCTAAGAAAAGATACAGTTTAATGCCACTTTGATGCAGCAGACATGGCTGCTAAGTATAGTACGCTACACTGTTGTACACTTTTGTATTTTGTTCTATTGGGCTGTAAACATTTGTTTGCTAATTAGAGCTCCTGCATACACTAGGACCTCTGAACTCAGCTTTTGGCAATGGTGCATAAATATCTGCAAATGGTATTTTGGAGGCCTCACCTGAAACAAGCACTGTCTGTTTCCAGCTTTTTTTTAAATTTACACTGAATTCTTCAAACACAGTAGTACATTTTCTGTAACCACATCTAGCATCTGAGTTAAACCTCTCAAATCTCTTTCAGCTATCTCTACTCCCCTTTTGACAACTCTGACCAAACCAATTTCAGCTAACACATAGCACAGGCTGCATAAGAACTACCCTAGTCCAGCAAGTATTATTAAAACTTGAAGTCCATCCTTGAAAGGACTAAGATTGTGCAGTGAAAGTAGATATCTATGTGTAATTTAGTAAAGTTTATATAAGCTAAAATTTGTAGCTTGTAGACTCAGACTATCGGGACAAATGAGTTCTCATGTGCACTCACATGAAGTAGGTAGCTGTATTAGTGCACATGCTATTGACTTCATAAAACCCCCATCAACACCTAAACCACTGAAATATGCTACCGCCCATAAAGATAGGCAATCCGTTTAGCAAGATTGTTGTAGTCCTAAGAAATGGCCAATACATAGCTTGTCATCCCCCTTACCCCCACCCCACTTAAACAGGGCAAACAGCTTACTTTTATTTAATTTTTCAGTCTACTTACTCCCCATTTTTTCCTTTCCTAAATACGTAACTACATATGTAAAACTCTGCGTATTCTTCCTGGGTTTGTCTACTGTTCCCTGTAATTCCCTGCAATTCTCCTTTACCCCGTCTCATCTTCAGTTTTATACTGCTCAACTCATGCAGTTATCTCTAAAAACCTTCTTAACATTTGCCATAAGCAAAGCTTAGTGATTCTTTTTCTTATCATTGTTAATTTACTGACTCAGCTGGTAGTTAACATCTCTGTTTATTTCTTGTTTCAACTTACTTTCCCATCATCCCTCACTTGTTCTCTTGTTTTCTGTAGGTACTATCTTTGAATGTGCACTGAATGCATTGGCTTATATGGAGACCCTCCCCCTAGTTCGAGCAAATCGGTAAGCAACAAGTAGCTATCACATAGTCATATTGTAGAAAAGGTGCTGCCTTATGTGTAGGTTGCAGATACTAAATATCATGTTGTCATGTTTGTAAAATCTAACTCACTAGTTTAGCAGTGTCTTTCTTGGGTTACCACCTTTCTATATGGCAAAACAGGATTAAAATTCACAGCCTCTTGAACTACCAACAACCTTGCCTGTCTCTGCCCATTTCACCCTCTGCCCTGCCCACTTTTTTGACCATTTGATGATGTCAGTCCATATGCCATTACAAGATGGGGTGCTTCATTTTGTTTTTTTCCACTTTTTTGGAAGTCCCAGCATGACGTTTGTGATTCTTTTCAATTAAAAAGCTCATCAGAGTCTACGTTTTTACAATCTCTGCCATTACAGATGTACCTATTCCTAAGAACAGATAGGGATTAATGCCAATTTTTATTCAACAGACAGTGAATTCTTCAAACTGGGTAATATGTTTCCCATAAGAGCATCCAGCATCTGAGTTAATTAAACCTCATCTCTTTCAAGCATATCTACTCTTCCCCTGGCAACCCTGACCAAGCCAGTTCCACCTAATAAACTGCACAGCCTGCATAAGAATTATTCCTGTCCAGCAATTATCACCCAATCCGGAAGTTCAAAATGACTAATAGTGTGCAGTCAAAGTAGATATCTGAGTAATTCAGTAAAGTTTAAATGCTAAGATTTGCAACTTGTAGAATCAGCCTATAGTGACAGCTAAGTGTCCATGTACCCTCAGTTGAAGTAGGTATCGGTACTGGTGCACACTATCTACTAGAGGAAGTGGTTCCCTAGAAACCCCAAGAATACCTATACCACCAGCATATACTAAATTCCATAATAATGGACAATGAGTTTAGCAAGTGCACATACACACTGTGTCAGCACCCTTCTGACATATATTAGACCTGAAGCTACAGTATATGACAATGCAGCATCCACATTCCAATGATATGCCAAATGCAAATGGTGCAATTATGTGTATCAGAATGAGTAACCCAATAGGGCTCCATGACAGGCTAATGGAAGCAGCATACAAAACCTGCTTGGCAGACAGTTTGATTCATGGCACTGAATGCTGTCAGCTGCTTGTGTCCCAGTGCTGGCACCCACAACCTTAATGGCAGTGTTGTACCCAGTGTCAGTCCATACTGCATTTAGCAGTAAATGTGGGGAATACAAAGAAATGTGGATGACAGTTGCACAGCTCACTTGCAGTTACAGTTAATATGTCACAGACACCTATACCACTGGCATATACCGGTCTTCTTTTGGCTTTTCCCAATCAGGGGTCGCCACAAATGGGCAATGAGTTTGGCAAGTTTTTTGCACTCCTAAGTAACTGCCAGTACATAGCTTCTCATCAACCTTACCCCTACACCCACTGAAACAGGACAAACTATTTGCTTTTCTTTCTTTTTCAGCTCTTCCCTCATTTTCTTCTTTGACTACAGTATCTTACAACAAACTCTCTAAATACTCAGCTACACATTTAAATCTGTGCTTACCCTTCCTGAGCTTGAACTAGCTTCTGTTTTACACTATTCATTTAATAAAGTTATTTCAGGAAATTGTATTGCCTTTTGACATAACCAAAGCTTACTGATTGTTTTTCTCAGCCCTGCCCACTAAGTCAGCAAAGTAACAATTACATATCTGTTTTTTCTTCCTTCAGGTATTTTCTCATTATCTCTTACTCCCACTGAGCTTTTTTTTCCCCATCAGCAATCCTTCCCTTTGAGTAGTGGTGCTAGTGAAAAACCTGTTATTCTATCAACTTTCTAAGTTTGTAAGAGTAATATTTAAAAGTGTCCCTATTTTTGGGCCTTTGAACCCCATTATATTTGGCTTTGTCCAGATGTCTTACTCTGAGAGGGTGAAAAGAATGCCACTGGCATATACTATAGCCCATAATAATGGGCAATCAGTTTTGCAGGGTTATTTTGTAGTCCTAAATGGCTGCCAGTACATAGTGTGCCATCACCCTCATCCCACCACAACTGAAACAGTACAGGCCATTTTCTTAGCTTTCTTTTTCAGACTTTTGTAATAACCAAAGCTTACTGATTGTTTTTTTTCTCAACACTGTTATTTAGCTGATTCAGTGGGTAATTACATCTCTGTTTCAATCCTGCTTCATCGTACTTTCCTGTGATCCCTCTCACCTACTGTGCTCTTGGCTTTGCTTTCTTTTCAGACTTTTGCAATAGCTAAAGCGTTCTGATTGTTTTCTCGACACTGTTACTGATTCAATGGGTAATTACATCTCTGTTTATATCCTGCTTCACCTTACTTTACCATCATCCCTCACTCCCACTCATCTTTTTTTTCCCATCATCCACCTTTTCCTTTGAGTAATAGTCTTTCTTGTAGGAACTATTTTTTCAATTTCCAATGAATGTGTACCTTTTCTCTAGCACCTGGCCTTTCTCTAGTCAGAGCAAGTCAGTAGGACACAAGCAGCTAGCACATATTTATGTCATAGAAAATTTGCTGGTTCATGCTTTAGGTTGCAGATAATAAATTTTATGTTTTGATATTTGTAAAACCAAACTCACTAGTTTATCAGTGTCTTTATTAGGATTGCCACCTTTCTATGTGGCAAAAACAGACTAAAAGTCATGCCCCTTTTACTAACTACTACCTCACTTTTTGCCACCCATTTTCTGACCTACCCCATCCACTTTACCACCCATTTTATGACATCACAACAAACATTATTACAAGGGGGCTTGTCTTATACCCTCCTTCTCTTATAGGAAGTCCCAGCATTGTGTTAGGGATGCTTTTCAGTTAAGAAGCTCATATGAGTTTCCTTTTTTTTCAAACTCCAGCATTCTATTTGTACAGGTAGACAGAATACCAGTGTTTATATAGTGCTTTCCAGACTGATATTCTGATTTACAGATAGTCTGAAAAAATACTGGATAAGTGGCAATGCTTAGTCTTTTACAGAATGTGTTTAAGTACAAACTGCATAGAACCAGTGCTGCTAGCTAGAATTCATTATACTGCTAGAAGTTGTTTCCTTATTATATCACTGAACATTTTTTTATTATCTTTATCCCTAAAAAGCAGCACAAAAGTTAAAATATACTAGTGTTTATCTTGCTCAAATGTAGTTCTCCAAAATAAAGAAGTTCTTTTTCTAATTTTGTATGGTTTTGACAAAAACATATTCCTGCTTTTCCCATGTTTTACGGAGCTGCTAGAATTTCTACCTCTATTTAGCAACAGACATTTTTTGTTTGTTCAGTGGTGCTGCTAATTACACAAGCAAATCTTAGGCAGCATGCCTGGAGCCTAATAATATAGGTATGAAAAGTAAGTTGAATAAAGGATGTTCACCCTTATTACTGATTTGTGAAATGTGCAGAGTTTGTGTTATACTAACTGTTAACTACCTCAGCTATGAGTTAAATGTATAACTAAGAGTTAATTGTAAAGCTAAGAGGTTGTATTTATTCCTAAGGACAGACAGCGGTTAATGCCAGTTTGATCCAACAGACATGACTGCTAGATATAGTCTGTTCTACTGTTATACAATTTTGTAACTTGTTCCATCATATAGTAAAAGTTTGTTTGCTAATTTTAGCTCATGCATAAAGTCCTCTCAAATCATCTTATTTTTTCAATACAAAGTTAAAAATATTTAATTATAATAGTAATATTATAATAATAATAATGAAAGAGGAACGCCGTTACCAATAATCAGTGTAAAGTATATAGAATATATACAAAGGTCCAAATACAATAAATAATATTGATAAAGTTCCCATAAAAACAAACAAAAACAAATTATTTTTTGTTTTTTCTTTATTTCTACCCCCTTCCTTTCCCCTACATTACTAATATAAAGATCAGAGGCAAGATTCTGTTGATAAAAAATAATAAGAGATATCACTTTTATCCAAGGATTATTGGTAAATGGTTTGGGATGCATCCTTTATTCTTTTACTTTAGTTTTTCTAAGAGCTGTTTCTTTTAAGAGGGACAGTAAGTATCCAAAAATGGTGATTTTTTTCTCCTTTTTCAGTAATACATTTCCTTGCTACTGCAAGAATTGTCGATAACAAAATAATTATTGTTTTTCAAGTGACATCCATCATTAACATTGAAAATTAAAACCCTGGATAATGAATAGGTATAAAAAATAAAGCTTTCAAAAAATCAGCTATATTACACTAAAATAGACTTAAGGAAGGACAATCAAAGAAAACTATTTTGTTTGTAGTTAAAATGCTCTATGTAAAAATTTCCAAGTAAATATGTGCCAGTAATGAGACTAAGAAATATATTTAACAGAGGATAATATTTGAGATTTATTCTTAGTTGTAAAATGAGAATTATGACCCAATGTAACGTGACTCCAAAATTTAAGATTTAAATTATTTTATATTTTATAAATATTTTGCAAAGTTTTGATATTAAATTATCAATTTTTTATTCGTTAATATAATGTCATAAAACCTTGTATTAATTTGGGGTTTTCATTAAAGTACTAGTGAATGAGGAATAAATGTGGTTCCTCTGTCTGTGCTTTCACACTTTGTAATAATAACCAGCCCTGGGTTTTTAATCATATTCTATAATAAGTCACTGAGTATCTTTTATTTTCAGTTCTTTAAAACACTATTGCAACAAACAAAATTATTAGTCTCATAAATGGTGAATATGTGACCACGTATTTTATTTAAAAAGTTTTTGGTAATGCTAAAATGAATAAAAATTTCAAACAAGAATTTAATATTTATATTAGAAAGGATTGTGTTTTTAAAAGTCTTTAGTATAAAACTTAACTAGAGTACGAGGGAGAAGAGATATTATACTGTATGAAACTATGAAGATATTGCCAAAATATATTGATTAATTGAAATGTTATTGCCAAATATTTTATTGCTATTAAAATAAAAGTTAAATATAATGATTTCTAGTGAGAATTATAATTAGGATCAACCCAATTTAATAAAATATTAAAAATGGAAGCTTTAATGTAAGCATCAATATCTGGAAAACTGACTCCTCTAAGATCCCATGGTCTGATATGATGAAGTAAAGCTATGCTGGCTTTATTAGAGAACAACAGAAATTTTAATAGTTGTTTGTTTATTTCATTAATGTGCTGTTTATCTGGAAGAAGAGACAAGGCTTGTATTATGTACAACATTTTAGGTAAAATCATTTTGTATAAAGTGAGGTCTATTTTCAAAGGTAATAACATGTGTATTTCATTTAAAAATATGATTATTTATTGTTTTTATGATATTATCACATCTGGCAGTTAATCTTTCATCTATAGATGTTAATAAAGTAATATCCAAAAATTGAAATGAGGAGACTTGACCAGCAATAATATGATTTTTTTTTTTTTTTTTTTTTTGTATTTGGGTTTTTTTCTTTTTATTTATTACTATAACTTTAGGTTTGGATTGATTAAAGTGGAGTCCAGAAATAGATGGAAATAGACTGAAATAATTTTATTATAGACTCTAGTTCCACAACAGTTGATTATTTTAATTTGAATGTCTTAATAAAATATCATCTGCAAACAATATAATTTTAGAGGAATGATAATTAAAAATATCTACACCCATAAACTTTTAATATGTTTGAATTAAAATAGCAAATACTTCAATGGCTAAGGCAAATAGAATTGGAAAAAGTGGATAGCCTTGATTAGTACCTTTAAACAGAGAAATGAATTCTTAAGTAAAGGGGTCAGTTTTAAAATAAACAGTATTATCTTTATAAATATTCTTTAAAAGTGAAATGGAACTTTTAGAAAAATCAAATAGTTCCAGAATTTTAAATAAATAATTCCAATTCACAGTATCAAAAAATGTTTCCCATGTCAAGACTAATTAATAAAGCTTCTTAGTTTCTTATATTCAAAGAATCTATAAGTGTTAGTATGTGTCTACTATTATCATGAGTTTGTCTTTGATATATAAAACCTGTGGGATCAGAATCAATTATTTAGGTTACAGGTTATTTTATTCTGTCAGTAATAATAGACATGAAAATCGTATAATCATTGTCTAAAACTGAGATATATCTACAAGAAGAGTGGGATTGTGGATTTTTATTTTCGTTTAGTATAGGAGCAATTAATGAACATTTCCAAGAAGGTGGAATCTTTTCTTGTCATTGAATCCCTATTAATGTTTTATGAGAAAAAAAGGAGGAAAAAGTTTATACATTTCTGTATTTATTCCATCCATACCTAGATCTTTGTTAGATTTTTTTTTAAATTTTATCTACAATTTCTTTGCAAGTAATTGTTTATGTAAGTTAACATTTAATGTTGGTGGTATTTCTTTAATATTAAAAGAATATAGATTGAATATTGAAGATTTAATATTAGAACTAGAATCTTGATTTTGAGATGAGTAGTGGAATCTGAAAGCATCAAGATTGTCTCCAATCTCTGTGATATTTTTATGTCCTTCATGTGTAATTTCTAGATTATTATCATTTTTTATTGCTTTTTAACTCTTTTGGATAAATTATGAATATGTTTAGATGATAAGGAAAAAGAAGTTATTTTTTAATCTTGCTAAAGCCAAGTCTGATTTGTGTGCTAAAATGTCAACATATGGTCCATTTAATGTTTCTATTTCTTTTATATTAGAATGATTATTTTAGTAAATTTAGATTTGGCTGCTAGAAGTTTTGGTTGTATATTTTGTAGTCTGAATCCCATTTCTTAATTTTCCTTTTTACACCAACTTAAAGTTTTGCCAAAAATATGTGTGTGTATATTAGAACATCAAAGTTTCAAAACTTTGAATGTTCTAATATCGACCTCTGTTCAGCAAAAGCTGAAAACATCGAACATACAGAACAGTGAATTTTTTCCTAGGGAAAAAATGTGCTGTTCCAAAACACATAGACACAACACAAGCACATCAAACAAACAGCAATCCACACACATACACCTACAATTGTACACCTAACCCTACACTAAACTATACACAAACTACTAACTATCTACTTACCTTAACCCAAACCCTAACTCTAAGGTCCGTCCCTATCGCACACTCACCTCATCCGCATCCTAACCCTAACTCACCTACCCCACCCTAACCCTCATGTCCACACAATTGCACACTTACCTGACCCACGCCCTAACTCACCTAACACGCCCCAACCCTCACGTCCACACAATCGTACACATACCTAACCCGCACCCTAACCCTAACTCACCTAACCCACCCTAACCCTCACGTCCACACAATCGCACACATACCTAACCCACACACTAAGCCTAACTAACCTAACCCACACTCAATCACACACTTACCTGAACCCAACCTGTAACTTTTCACCACAGCACTAAAAATACCGAAGCAACAGAAACGGACAACCAAATTCTTTCCCTAGGAAAAAATTCAGTTTTCTGTTGCTTTGATATTTTCAGGTTTCACTGAATAGGGGTCAATATTAGAACATTCGAAGTTTTGAAACTCTGATGTTCTAATATAGACCCAAATATAAACCTGTAATGAATCCCAGATCATAACTATATTAATGTCAGAAGTGTGGTTGCATTCCAAAAAAAAAGTTTAATTTAGAGACCTACCAAGGTTTAAACTCTTTAAGTCTGGTTATATATGCATGAATTCTAGTAAAAAGACAATTTTAGTCCATATTATTTTATTAAACTTTAAACATATAAAAGTAAGAAGACCATCTTGGTCTTCATATTTATGAATAATTTTTTGAAATCTATATATTTTTCCAAAGTATCATGACTTCTCTTCTCATAGTTTTAAAGGAAGACTAAGCTTAATTTATAAGAGTTACAATAGTGCAGGTACATTTCTGTTCTATTCCAATAGGGCATACTGTGGTTGCATTTTATCTCAGTACTTTAAAAAATATCTCTTCAGCACATGTCTGTACAAACCATCTTATATGACATACAGTTCTAAAACATTTGTAACACAAACGTGAATTATGTTGATATTTACAAATGACATATAATTATTTACAAAATTCCAGATAGCTGGGCTGGCAGTATTTACTTTCGTGCATATTTACAAAATCTTATGCAAAACAGTTTGGCTCCACAATAGGTGTGATAAGTTGTCCTAATGACATTCAGGTAACCTCAGATACTGGAATCAAATTAGATTATATTGAAAAAGAACTGCACAAACTGGATCCAAACAAAGCACAGGAAGGAGATGGAATTAATAACAATGACCTGAAAACACTTCAGCAAGAACTTATTGTACCATTATATCTATTATTCACAAGGTAATATAAATATGGGGAGATTCCTCAAGATTGAAGCCATCATCATCTATTGGCTGCTCCTGTTAGGGCCGCCACAGCAGATCATCTGTTTCCATTTCTTCCTGTCCTCTGCATCTTGCTCTGTCACACCATCCACCTGCATGACCTCTCTCACCACATCCGTAAACCTTCTCTTAGGCCTTCCTCTTTTCCTGTTACCTGGTAGCTTCATCCTTAGCATTTTTTTCCCAATATACTCAGCATCCCTCCTCAGCACATGTCCAAACCAACGTAATCTTGCCTCTCTGACCTTATCTTCAAACCTTCCAACCTGGGTTGACCCTCTAATATACTTATTCCTAATCCTGTCCACCCTCGTCACACCCAGTGCAAATCTTAACATCTTTAACTCTGCCACATCCAGCTCAAATTCCTGCCTTTTTGTCAATGCCACTGTCTCCAACCCATATAACATAGCTGGTCTCACTACCCTCTTGTAGACCTTCACTTTCACTCTTACAGGTACTTGTCTGTCACAAATCACTCCTGACACTCTTCTCCATCCACATCATCCTGCCTGTACTCTCTTCTTCACCTCTCTTCCACACTCACTGTTACTCTGAACTGTTGACCCCAAGTATTTAAACTCATCCACCTTCACCACCTCTACCCCTTGCATCATCACCATTCCTCTATCCTCCCTCTCATTCACACACATATATTCTGTCTTAGTCCTGCTGACCTTCATTCCTCTTCTCTCTAGAGCATATCTCCATCTCTCCACGGTCTCGTTCACCTGTTCCCTACTCTCACAACAGATCACAATGTCATCTGCAAACATCATAGTCCACGGGGACTCCTGTCTGAACACATCTGTCAACCTGTCTACCACCATTGCAAATAAGAAAGGGCTCAGAGCTGATCCTTGATGTAACCCCACCTCCACCTTAAACGCATCTGTCAGTCCCACACCAGACCTCACCACTATCACACTACCCTCGTACATATCCTGTACCACTCTTACATAATTCTCTGACACTCCTGACTTCCTCATACAGTACCACAACTCCTCTCTAGGCACCCTGTCATATGCTTTCTCTAAGTCTACAAAAACACAATGCAACTCCTTCTGACATTCTCTGTACTTCTCCATGAACACTCTCA
Organism: Protopterus annectens; assembly: GCF_019279795.1. NCBI lineage: Eukaryota > Metazoa > Chordata > Ceratodontiformes > Protopteridae > Protopterus > Protopterus annectens. Next base: position 343,825,168 of record NC_056739.1, read on the forward strand.
GAGCAAACATTGCATCTTTAGTGCTCTTTCCCAGCATGAAACCATACTGCTGATCACTAATCATAATGCCCTTCTTAACCTTGCTTCCACTACTCTTTCCCATAACTTCATGCTGTGACTGATCAATTTAATCCCTCTGTAGTTACTACAGCTCTGCACATCACCCTCATTTTTAAAAATCGGTACCAAAACACTTTTTCTCCATTCCTGAGGCATCCTCTCACTTTCCAAGATTTCATTAAACAATCTGGTTAAAAACTCCACAGCCATTTCAGCTAAACACATCCATGCTTCCACAGGTATGTCATCTAGGCCAACAGCCTTTCCATTCTTCATCCTCTTCATAGCTATCCTAACTTCCTCCTTGCTAATCCATTGTACTTCATGATTCATTATCCCTACATCATCCAACCTTCTCTCCCTCTCATTCTCTTCATTCATCAACCCCTCAAAGTACTCTTTCCATCTCCTCAACACACTCTCCTCACTTGTGAGTATGTTTCCCTCGTTATCCTTTATCACCTTTACCTGCTGCACATCTTTCCTAGCTCGGTCCCTCTGTCTAGCCAATCGGTACAGGTCCTTTTCTCCCTCCTTAGTGTCCAACCTTTCATACAACTCTTCATATGCCTTATCCTTAGCCTTCGCCACCTCTCTCTTTGCCATGCACCTCATCTCCTTATACTCCTGTCTACTTTCTTCATCTAGCTGACAATCCCACTTCTTCTTTGCCAACCTCTTTCTCTGTATACTCTCCTGTACTTCCTCATTCCACCACCATGTCTCCTTGCCGTCCTTCCTCTGTCCAGATGTCATACTGAGCACCTTTCTAGCCGTCTCCCTTACTAGCTCTGCTGTAGTTACCCAGCTATTTGGTAACTCTTCACTGCCACCCAGTGCCTGTTTTAACTCATCCCTGAACTCCACCTCACAATTACCCTTTTTCAATTTCCACCATTTGATCCTTGGTGTTGCCCTCACACTCCACCTCCTCTTCTTGATCACCAATGTCATCCTACAAACCACCATCCTATGCTGCCTAACTACACTTTTCCCAGTCACCACTTTACAGGCTCTAATCTCCTTCAAACTGGCCCTCCTACATAAGATATAATCCACCTGTTTGCATCTTCATCCACTCTTGTATGTCACCCTGTGCTCCTCCCTCTTGTTAAAATACGTATTCACCACAGCCATGTCCATCCTTTTCGCAAAATCCACTACCATCTGACCTTCTGCATTCCTTTATTTAACATCATACCTACCCATCACATCCTCTTCCCCTCTGTTCCCTTCACCAACATGCCCACTGAAATCTGCTCCAATCACCACTCTCTCACCCTTGGGTACAGTCATCACCACTTCATCCAATTCACTCCAAAATTATTCTTTCTCATCCATTGCACACCCAACTTGTGGAGCATATGCACTAACAACATTCATCATTACACCATCACTCTATCTGACACTCTTTTCACCTCCAAAACACTCTTAGAATACTGTTCTTTTAGAATAACTCTAATGCCATTTCTCCTGCCATCCACACCATGGTAAAACAATTTGAACCCACCTTCGATACACCTAGCCTTACCCACCTTCCATCTGGTTCTCTTGCACACACAATATGCCAACCTTCCTTCTGTCCATCATATCAGCTAGCTCTCTCCCTATAGCAGTCATACTGCCAACATTCAAAGCTTCGATCCTCACTACCACAATCCTAGCCTTCCTTCTCTCTTCCTACCTTCGGCCATGCCTTCCGCCTCTTCTCCTCCTTCGGCCAACAGTAGCCCAATTTCCACCAGCACCCTATTGGTTAACAGTACTGGTGGCAGTCGTTGTTAACCCGGGCCTCGACCGATCCGGTACGGAAATATTTACTGGTGTTCACATGAAATTATTTGGTGAAGTTTTATGCCGGATGCCCTTCCTGACTCAACCCTCCCCATTTATCCAGGCTTGGGACTGGCACAAAAAAATGCACTGGCTTGTGCATCCCCAGTGGCTGGGTTAGATTGTCTCTCAAAGTATTTTTGTTTTATTGAAACATACTTTATTAGCAATAAAAAATCATGTACATTATACTTGCTGTTTTCGTAACAGCTGTGGTCTTTAATTCTTCTGCTTTAGAATACACCCTTTAACATTTCAGGGCCTAGCATTCAACTTATTTTAGACATCCATATGAGCATTATTTTTATATATTTCTCCTTAATGCAAAATTTATTCTAAAGAAAATGAATTCCTCCAGCTTGTATTGTTCCCATTTTAGATCTTTTATTTCATTTACAATATTCAGTACTTTGTTGTTTATAGCTGGTTTTGTAATTGAGTTCCACTTTCATTTAATAGCTATTTTGGATAATAATAACATTAAACTTAATAAGGCCTTACTATGCCTTGCCAATCCCAGACAAAGGCACTTATGCAGTAGGATTATATGCTTTGTTAATACAATATGTCCCCCAAACAACTGTATCAGGACATTCTTTAGGGAATCCTTAAAATCTGATAATGCTAAACATTCTCAGAAGAAAATGTTCCTAATTTCCTCTGTCATTCCATTCATATCGCCAACATCTGTTCACTTCATCAGAGAAAAACCTCTGAATCATACTTTTTCTATAAAAATGCCTGTGCAGACATTTACATGCAAATATCCCATGTCTTTTGATGCCTTTCAAATTTCCTCTCATAGCTCTCTTGAAATTTGCTATTCTAGTCTTTCTTCTAAGTCATTTTTTTAAGTCTTAGCTGAGATTTTTATAATTGTTGTGTGCAGTTATATATGCTTTGATAAATATACATTTCATAGTAGACTCTCCTGTACTTAATTCCATTAAAAATCCTAAGAGATATGGCTCTCTGGCCCTCTCTTTTTTCTTTGCCTATATTCTGTCAACACTACCAAATATGGACAAACACCTGATTGGCTTTCTCCTATTCTCTCACTTTTCCTTCCAGTTTTTCTGTTCCCATATCATGGCTCATTCATTTCCTCAAATTAGTTTGTGTTATCTTGTCTGCTTTATGTATTCTTAGTTGCATTTATACATCTTTCCCTGGACTGTGTAAGACTCATGTACTGTTCTTGTACTGTTCAGGTGTTGGCATTCCGTGTTTGAGGGCTGCCTATGTAGGAGTCACACATTGGGCCACCTATATATTACAATTTACAGGTGGTCATGTTTATGTGCCATCCATTTTACTGTGTGTGCAGGTGGAGAGGTGTCAGTCCATAGGGGCCTACATGGTCAGTGTATGTGCTATACATTCCCTCTTTGCCAAGGCGTAGGCATATTGGGCACGCCTCCGTCTGTCTGCTGGGGCTGGCACAGTGTGTTCATGGTCTGAATCCCTCTGTGCCTGTACTGGCCTTGGCAATTGCGGTGGGCTATGAGGGCCTTCACCTTTTTGTCCCTGCTGCAGCTGCTTCCGCAGGATCATATTATGTAGCATGGCACATACTATGACGATGTGGGCACACGTGCCTGGAGAGTACTGCAAGGCTCCACCAGATGTATCCAAGCACCAGAACCGTGATTTCAGCATCCCGAACACAAGCTCTGTGATGATTCTAGTTTGTGCGTGTGCCTCAGAAGAAATGTGGCCACTAATGCTCTTAGTAAGCATATATCTGAGAATAGTACGCATAGGTTTAAGTTTAGAGGGATAGATACAGTGACCATGGGAAATAGAGGAAGTGACATAAATAACATGTTGGAGTTGAAGGAAAATGAATGGATTATCAGACTCCAGGCAGATGCTGAACCAGGTTTGAATAATGCAGTTAGTTTGAAACCTGTACTGGTAAAAAGACAAAGGGAGAACCTTTCGTTTTATAACATTTTTTAGTACTTTAATGATATTTTAATTGTAATATAGAAAGGCTGTCTGAATATTCATTTTTTTAAATTTTTTTATGTCTTATGTATTTTCTATACTGTTTATGTTGTCCATATGTGTATATCTTATTTGTATGTATATGTACATATTTAAGAATTCTATGTACTGCTGTTTTAAAAGTAATAATTGCTAACAAATGATGATAGGCTGGCTGTGACATGTGATTGTAAATGTGCCCTATTTAAAAGTGAAAATGAAATGTAGCATTTTATGTACTGATGAAGGGTGGTTATCCCAAAAGCTTTGCATTAAATTTTTATTTTGGCATAGTTTACATATTCTGGTTTACCACTAACCAGTAATCCTACCCCTGGTCACCTAACTATTCCATCCATTCTCCGGTAAAATAGCTAGTGCCCATTTGTTTCCCAATGAAGGGTGAGAGAGGCAGGAGTGACACAGTCATCCATTAAAGGACCAGGGATTTCACTATATAACTCTAACTCACTACTCAGGAGCAGAGAGAGTTTTCTGTATGCGACCCTAACTGACCACTTATGCACTCTGCGAGTACAAACAGTAATTGCTGCATGGAACTGTCTCTGACATCTGTGAATGTGGCATAAATCTACAGACAAACCTATCCCAGCATCATGTTGTTATGGTTAAGGGAAATGAGAAGTCCCAGTGGTTACGGACATAGTATTTTGATCCTTAAATAATATACTTTGGTGCATTCTAAGTTATGAACTTTTCACCATTAATTCTAAATACATTGATAAATATGAAATGAAAAAATGCAAATGTCCAGATGTATGGTGTGTATATACCAGAAAATGAATTGTTCACAATCTCATTTGTACACCTGAGTCACTGTTTTGTAACATCATATACCGTCATTCCTCAATGTAGGTTCTTCCCACTCAGTTTATGTATGAGATAACTTACTATACTATTAATCAGAAATCACTCTCACCCCTTTTTATCAACTTTTGGATGCAGGTCTAGAGGGACAGCTGTCCCTGGCCTGAACTTTTTCCATATATTCTTCATCTTCTTCTTCTTTTGGCTTTTCCCAGTTAGGGGTCGCCACAGCGGGTCACCTGTCTGCTCAAGATTGGCAGTAGAGTTTTATGGTGTCAAGTTGCCAGCGCAGCGCCCAACCTTCCATGGAAGACACTTTTTTCCATATATAGCAAGAATAAATTGAAATAGCATACAATTCTAAATACACATATCCACCCACCACACACTTCATAACCCCATTTTCAAAGCTACATTACCTTGTGGAATGCTGAAAAACTCTGTAAACCCAGCTAGTGTTAGAAATATATATCATCTAAAAAAATATATATTTTTTACACTACTTATCTGAAACAGGCATTTTTACTAGAATTAGTGTTGAGTCAAAATAACTAATAGCAATTAAACAAAATGGGTAAACAAATTAAGAGATAGATGTATAAAAACAATATAACAGTCTGACCACCAAGACAGGGTGCATAAATTAAAAAATTCCAAATGCCAAAAGGTTTCAAAAATAAGTCCACATATGTGGATAAAACACAGGTTTATTCAAACAGGATTAGCGCTTTTACAAAGTGTGCTTCTTCAGATCCTACAAAATTTAACTAACTCTAAACCATTATTTAAATTAAAAATAACTAATCCAGAAACATAACTAATTAATGATATAATGGATGAGCTTTTAGAGCTGTTTTTAAAGGTGTAGTAAAATTCATCCCAGGTGGCCTATGTGCCTGCAGGGTTACTATCCATTTCATTTCCATTACTCTGTTTTGTTGATGACATCTTCTCCTCTAGGGCTATTTCTAATAACCTCTATTACTGTAAACATAAAATAATGTCCTTCATTAAACTTAATATGCTTATATAAAGAATTAAGGCAGTTCTTTCTCCTAATATCTCCCATATGCTGCAATACCTGTTCTTTAAGCTGACAAACCATTTGTTTTGCCTACATAAAATGCTTCACAGCTTACACACTTGGCCAAATACGCTAAATTACTAGATCTACAATCAGCATATAGGTCAAAAATATAACTCTTAGATGTAACAGGATGAGTAAAAACATTTTTATAGGACATAAAATTGCAGGCCTTACATGACCTGCATGAAAAAGTTCCAGACCTAATATTCTCACTCTTCACTTTCCTAAGAGGTCTGTAGCAGAGCCGTCTCTTTGGGATTAGGTTATTTCTAAAAATGAAGCTAGGTGTATCTGTCACTATTTCTCTGACCTTATCATCAGCTGTAAAATAGATCAGTTATTTTTAATAACTTCACATACTGATTGTATATTGTTACTATAGTTCAGAGAAAAAACACATCTTGGTCATTAGAAGTTTTATTACGTAAATTATCCTTCTTTCTATTTAAATATGGTTCACCAATAGTACTTCTCAAATCCTGTACTTTAGATAATCTGTCCCTGACGTCATTATGTCTATAACCCCCCCTAATAAAATAATTCTTCAAATTATCAATAATTGTTTATAATCACTGTCATTGGTATGCAACCTGGAAATACGAAGGCATTGCCCTTTTAGAACATTTTGAAAGATCCTGGGTGGGTGCATACTACTTTGAGAAAATAAAGCATTCTTTCTGCATTCCTTCCTGAAAATTAAAGAGTCTATCTAATCATCATCCCTAAAAACTAAAGTAATATCTAAAAAAAAAGTCAATGCTTTTAGTGGAAGTCTGCATGGCAAACCTAGAACAGGGACTACTCTTATCCAAAAAATCAACAACTCATGCGTTCCATCCCATAAAATAAAAATGTTGCCAACAAAATGTTTATAAAAAATAAATTGCCCTTTAAAAGCATGACTGGAATATACCACTTGCACTTCCCAATTAGCCAATATTAAATGGGCATAACTGTTAGCGCAGGGTGTGTCCATAGCTACACCCTGCTTTTGCAAATAAAAATGATCAAATATAAACACATTATTTCTCAAAATTAAATCAAGCAAGACACATATCAACTCAATATGTTCATGCAACAAATCACTAAAAACATTCAAGAAAGATCTTATTGAATCAACCCCATAATAATTTGGTATAATAGTAAATAAAGTACAAATATCTAGAATAACTAATATGAAATTTCTATCTGTAAAATCAAGGACCCTTATACATTCGACAAAAGTTTGGAGAAAATCTTCTGTATCTCTCAGAACTGCATGTGCTTTATCTAAAAACATTTTCAATTGTTGCTCAACAAAGATAGACACAGGCTTGGTGACCCATCCCCTTCCAGCCACAATTATGGGTGGGTTAATCTTCCTTTTATGCATTTTAGGAAGACCATGGAATGATGGGATCACCGGCTGTTCTATCAACATATAATCATATAATCCTTTGGTCAACATATTAGTAAGCAGCAGATCATAAACTTGTACTTCTTGTATAAGTCGATTAACTTCATATTTAGACAAAGAAGTATAAGTATCTAAATCACCTAAAAGTTCTAACATACTTTTTAAATAACTGTCGGTGTCCGTGATAACAATCTCTCCACCCTTATTGGCTGGGCAAATATTTTAACATAGATTCCCTTGCAAACTTTCTCAAGTCAGTTAAGACTTCACTAACCTATGAAGGTCTTGTTGGGACAAACAAAAGTCCTTTATTCAAAACAGCAAGTTGATTGTCCATTAGCATTACTGACAAAATGTTCACTACTAACATTTCTTTTGTTTCTGCCAGGGATCTATTCCATAAAATTGCTACAGTGTTTATAATAACTATGCCATTGCCACTTTAAGACTACCATATAGTATTGCCAATTTAAGAGCATATGCATCCCATTATGCATTGCAGTAAGTCTTTTGGGCAGTGTCAGTTTGAAATGACTGAAGTGCTAACACTATAATTCTTGAACTGCCACTTTGTGCAGAATAAAAGTTAACTATTTGATTAAAGTGAAGTTGAATCTTGATGTTCTTTGTCTGCCTTCCTAAACCATTTTACAACTGAAGCAGTTGGATCGCAACCTTTTAAGCATCCAAAATGGGACATGGTGGTGTGATCAATAAGACACAGGCCACACTATTTGCCATGACATCATTACAGGGGTGGTGAAGGAGATGCAGTTTTTATGGGTACAACAGTGTGAAGGTATTACAGCATAATATCTTTCTAATGTACCTCATTACAAGGAATGAACCTCACTTGGGGTCTAAAAAAGTTAATGTTCCTCAAAGTTCCACATTGAAAGTGTCTGTCACACATTCAGTGTTAGGATGTTTTAACTGATATCCATGGTAAAAAGAAATTAATCATAATAATTCATTAAAAGATCTTTTAATATAAGTAAAACAAGCATATTTTAACCAACCTATGACCTTCCTACTTGAAGTTGTTAGTAAGCCATTAGTATTGCACATTCTGAAGGCTAGTATTCCACATTCTGAAGGCTAGTATTCCACATTCTGAAGGCTACTGTTCCTCATTTTGAAGGCTACTGTTCCTCATTTTGGACAGGGAAGGTTGAGAGCTATGTACAGCACACTGAAAACTGACAAACCATTTAAATTATGCAGCTTTAACAGAAAAATTGAAGCATTAGTGTTAAAACAGACGCATTACTCAGTTGTAACAGTAAGTAAACTTTACAGAAAAAAACACACTTTACTCATGTTAAACAAGGCAATTATGTTTATTAAAAACTCTTAAACTCTACATATTACACTAACCATGATTATTCTGAACAAGAAAACTAAAAAATCTACATACTGCACACATGTACATTATTTTTTTAAATGTGTATAATTAAAAGTATGTTTATTGCAAATTAAAACAAAAAAAATCAAAACATGGACAAAACATCTACATACCACACATTATAAGAAAACTAAACTAAATCACTACTTTTTAAGTGTATAATTTGAATATGATTTGATGGCTTGAAGAAGTACCTGGTTTGATATAATATTTCAAAAGTCACTGCATTTCATTGGGTAATTTATAATCATAATTAGCTCAACTTTTAACAAATCCATGCTACAATGGTTTCACACATCTGTCCATTTATTTTTCACCAAAGAGAAAACTTTCTCTGTAAATGTTTTAGATGCTGGTATAGAGAATACTCTATCAATCACTGGATATAGTGCAGTCAGCTCAGGTCCTACTCTGAAAAGCTTCAGCCACTTTTCTCCTGGAGATAAGCTTGTGGTACATAATTCTTGGAAAAAGGTCTTGATTGCTAAAGAGTCATGGAAAAGATGGTCTTCAGCTATGTTTTGTAGACTCAAAGCAGTAGTCACACTGATTAAGTCACTGAAAACAAAAGGCTTGGGTATAGATAACATAGTGTAAATAAGTAGTTGTTTTCACTAAAATCAAACCACTGTTATAAGTACTTAAATGTTGTCTTCAAAAACACAATGAAGTGTTTTTCAGCTTGCTAAAAGAAGTGCTGTCTAATGTTTTCATAAATACTCAAGTTTTCCACCAAGGAAATCATCTTCAGCTCTTGCCTACAGTTCCTCCTTGAGCGAAACCATCACTGAAAATACCTCCATAGCAGTAAGTGCTGCTTTTTCTAATATACTTATATGTTCAATGAAATCCAAGAGAATAACATTGAGAAAGTGCAAATAGTACTGGGATATTTTAGGCAATGTATTCTTGCCATGTTCATTAACTGAAAAGTTCTGTCATATCTGCCAGGGGGGTCTCTTCTCCCTGGGAGAGGAATTATGATGGGAGCACTGTGAGATTTTTCACTACTCTGTCAATGGTTGGCAGGAGTGGCAGCCACCTTGTTGGCACATGCATTAAGAGACTCTCAAATTCCTTGCCACAAAACTTGAAGAAGTCTTTCAAGTGCCTGCTCTTTGTGGCAGAACTTGAGAAATGTTTGAAATGTTTCATCACAAACACTTCTACATCATAAGGTAGTTGTGCTACAGGTTTTTGACTGCATTATGAATAATGTGGGCACTACAGTTAGCCTTCTGGAGTGATGGGCACTTTTCTTTTAATCTGGTATTCACAACAGATTTGTTTCCATAGTTCACACTGTCATAATGAAATGCTGTTCCAGGGCAAGGAGTGTTTTTTCATGATGTTTGAAATATGTTGTGATATAGCCTGTGCAGATTCATCAGTGCCTTTACAGAAATCTAAAAGAACATTCTCTACCCCTTTTTTTGAAGAAATACCTCACAACAAGTAGAAATAATTTTATGTATCCCTTTTTGGAAGTATCTGATGATAATGTAAATGAGTGCCTGGTTTCAACAAGTCATGCAGGAGGCATTCCAATGAATGCAGTCCCAAAACATTTTCAACAATGGCTTCAGCCTTGGTTCTTCTGCAACGTACTATTTTGGCAATGTCAGAGTCACTGTACAACTGTCTGGCCAATTTTACTGCACAGTCCAAACCGTTTTAAGAAATATTATGCTTAACTGCATGGAACACCCCAAGGGCTTCTACTGCAATGATCATAAGTGCAAGTCCCTCAAAGGTTGTATTCCTTTCCCACTTTGTCATCAGGTGACTGGATTTTGCTTGAAGAATAGCAGTCTTATGTTGTTCAGTTGCCTCATGTTGTGCAACATTGTTTCTTCCACCATGGGTGACTAGGAATTCCTTTTTTCAGTACCTGCAGAATGCTTTTACATTATTGCATTTCTCAATCCAGTCGAATTCCATTTTTTAGACATCCTGCCACTTGCATATTCTTTTACGGGCAGTAAACTGTGATGAAGCTACTGCTCTCTTAATTCTTGAATCTGTACTTCCCTGGTGTACAACACATTTAACAAAACTGTCAATAGGATGCAATAACATAATGGCACATGAAAGAACTGGCTAGAATAACTGGCGTGTGAAAGAACTGGCTAGAAACACTGGCACAATAAAGAACTGGCTAAAAACATTAGCATTTGAAAGAACTGGTTTGAAAAACACAGCCTGTGAAAATTGTCTTAAAATCATTGGTACCTGAAAACTGGCATAAAAACATTGACATCTGAAACATGAAGCAGTTTGTAAAGTAGTTATATAATACAGATTTACTGAAGACCTAAGGAATGGAGCAGAAGGGAATTATTAATATTAGAAACCATTTAAAACAAGCAGAATAGATAATGACGTAATGGGGGGTGCATTTTGGACATTGAAAACTTGACATTAACACAGCTGGTAGCCATAGCTCAGACTCTTGGGAGCATGAAATCTTGACAAAACCAAAAATAATGCAGGGGCATAAAGGCTGAAAATCATGGACAGATTTTAATTATTGTTTATACAAACTCAGAAACTTAATAGGTTTTGCATTGGCATGAACTTTTTGAAATATATAAAGTCTGAAACGTGTCCTCGAACTAATGCCATTCGTGACATTATACCCAAATGATTTGCCAGAAAACTCAAAATGTCATTGGTAATAGACCAAAAATATGAAGCAAAATATGAACATTCTGCAAAACTCAGAACAATTGAGAGGTATGTTGAAAGCAGATGTATGCCCCTGTAGCACTAAAACATCTCAGAACAGCTACAGATTTAGCTTTGTAGCCACAGTACACTCCACATTTTAGCTAGGTGAAAAAAATATTTTAAAGCATTAACAATAATGGTTTACATTGCACAACAAAGACAAAATGATATACACCAAGACGGCCTCAAGGCAATGTATTACCACTATACTCAAACTACAGTTCACTTCTGAAGGTGGCATTAAAAATGAATATGTATACATACATTTGCACCTGTGAAAGCAAACTATCCTGAAACAAGCACAATCACATCTATTAGTAGAACAGCAACTGCATTATGTTCACCAATGAATATGCCCTCCACCCCTCCAAACAATAAAGTTCTACACTTATTTTCACTTTAAAGTACTTCTTGCAAGTCATCAGTAAACATAAAAGCAAAGTATTCTGAAATAATGATGATGCATTTTAGCAGAATACCAAATGCACTGCACTTACTCCCGCCAAAAATAAAGTTAAGCAAACATTTTCTCATTTAAAAGTACATCTTGCAAAACATCACTAAACAACTACTTAAAAATGAATTACAATGCACAGCAGAACCCATGGACCCCATTTACACCTGAACACATAAATTATAAAGAAAAATAGAAATAAACCTGTAGCACTAATTTACCCAGCACAATGATCTAATAAAGAATAGGCCCAACAGCAGAAAAGCCATATTTGCACTATACTCAAATCAGAACATTTTAAACTTATTAAAGACAGCATTAAATATAAAATACACACAGATCCATTTATAAAAGCAAAATATCTTATAACAGCCGTGACAGCATGTACATTAATACCAAATGCATTACGTTTACCTATGAACATGTCCCCTCAAAAAATAAAAGGTTACACACACACACACACACACACACACACACACACACACACACACACACACACACACACATACACACACATTTTTACTTTTAAAAGTAGTTCTTGCAAGTCATCACTAAACAACCACTATAAAAAATACTTAAAGCAGTACATCTTAACTTCTTCAAGACAGCATTAAAAAAATAAATTACACGTTTCCACCCAGAAAGTGCAAAGTGTCCCAAAACATTTCTATCTGTAAATACAAAATACCCTGAAACAGCCACAATAACATTAGAAATATATCAAATACACTACATTTATTTGTGAAGATTGCTCCCACCAAAACAACTCTAACAACTATAGATTAAACATATATATATATATATATATATATATATATATATATATATATATATATATATATATATAGGGTCATAGGTCCATAGGTATTTACTAGGCTAATGACCACAAGGGCCTTTTTAAGCTTAGCCATGCATCCCAAATCTCTGACAAGTTCTTGCACCCTTGATAAGTGTAATCAGGGGTTTAGGAGATGAACCATTAACAGGTTATGTATGTCTATTAGATACATAGGTGCCAAACCAGGGATGAATTTCTGGTTCCCTATCCAATTGTCCAAGTTGAACTTGAATTGGGTTAGGAAGGAATTCTGCTTCACATGGATGGGGAGCCTGTTCCATAAATTAGGTAGTCTCTGGGATACATACTTCTATCTGTCCAGTGGGACCTATTTATAGCAAAGGCAAGTTTTAAGTGTTTAGAATGGATAAATGGATAATTCTATTGCTGTTTGTTTTGTGGATATGCAGGAGATCCAGAGTTGTGTCTGACAATGCCCTGTATGCCAGGCATAGATCTCCCATCAAAAGACTGTAGGAGACAGAATACGGGGATAGGGCCTTAAGGCGGTCTGCATAGGACATATTACTTATGCCCTGTATTCTTTTAGTGATGAACCTCTGTGGATATTCCAATTGCTGGATATGCCTAGTTAGGTACATACCAAAGGGGGCACTGTACTCAATGATAGGTCTGATAAATGCCGAATACAGTGGAACAATGACTTCCTTGGACTTAGATGTCATACCTTTGTTTACAAGTTGTGCAATACAGAACAATTTCCTCGCCACTGTAGACACACGATGGTCAAATACTAGATTGCTATCTATATGTATCCCTAAGTTCTGAAATACTGGGTCAACTCTAAGGGGTGTGTTGTCAATATGATAATTACCAGGGATGGATGACTTCCCAAAAGATACTATTATGCATTTCTTATATATATATATATATATATATATATATATATATATATATATATATATATATATATATAGGTTTACTATTGAAATTGCGAACATCACTTGGGCGACAGTCAGTCGAACGTATAAGGTCATAAACAAGGATGTCGAAGACAAAATAATCAATCTAGGAACGGTTTTAACATGGGTCGAGGTAGGTGTTCAGTATTATTCCCTACTACAAACAGCTTCCCTACCTCGACCCATGTTAAAACCGTTCCTAGATTGATTATTATGTCTTCGACATCCGTGTTTACGACCTTATACGTTCGACTATCAGACTGTCGCCCAAGTAACATCCGTAATTTCAATAGTAAACCATATATATATATATATATATATATATTTATACATACACACACAAATACATACATAGATATTTTTTATACCTTTACAAATACTACTTTCAAATCTCAAAATAACCATTACATGATTACACACATTTAAATACTGTATATTTATCTCTAAACATTAAACATTAAAAAATTGAAATAATAACACACTATCTCTATTTTTAAAAAGCCAGAGCAATAAAATACTATTTGTATTTGCTTACAACTACAATCACAGTCTTTGCTGGGTTGGTTGGCTTTCCTGCTGGAGTGGCTAGCTGGCTGGCTTGCTGGTTGCTGGAGTTGCTAGCTGGCTGCTGGAAGAGCTATTTGTCTGTCTGCCTGCTGGAGTGGCTAGTTGGCTGACTGGTTGGCTGCTGGAGTGGCTAAGCTGGCTGGATGCTGGAGTGGCTGTCTGGCTGTCTGCCTACTGTAGTAGCTGGCTGGCTGGCTAGCTGGCTTGCTGACTGCCTGCTGGAGTGGCTGGCTGGCTACCTGCTGCAGTGGCTGGCTAGTTGCCTGCCTGCCTGCTGATGTGGCTGGCTAGCTGGCTGACTGCCTACTAGAGTAGCTGGCTGGAGTGGCTGCCTGCCTGCCTGCTGGAGTGGCTGGTTGGCTGCCTGCTGGATTGGCTGGCTGACTGGCTGGATACTATCTGTAGGGGCTAGCTGGCTGGCTGCCTGCCTGCTAGAATTGGTATCTGGCTGCTGGAGTGGAGGGCTGGATGGCTCACTAACTGGTTGTCTGCAGGAGCAGCTAACTGGCTGGCTGACTGCCTGCTGGTGTTGCTAGCTGGCTGACTGACTGCCTGCTGCAGTGGTTGGCTGGCTGGCTGCCAACATACTGGAGTGTCTGGTTGGTTGGCTGGCTTGCTTTCTGCTTGCCTGCTGGAGTGGCTGGCTGACTGGTTAGCTGCTGGAGTAGCTGTTTGTCCTTCTGGATGGCTGGCTGCTGGAATGGCTAGCTGGCTGGCTGTAGCTGCTGGATGGGTTATCCCTAGTTTACAATGTTATACCTTGCAATGTAATTGTTTCACTGAAATTGAATCATTAAAAGCTGAAAAATAATTTAAATCTAAATTACTAAATTTAACCTAAAAGCCATTTGACTTCTTAAAACTGTCTTGCTGGAGATAAAGGTACAGATATTTCAGAGTAGCACCAAATAAGACAAAGAATCAGATGAGATAAAAGTAAATAACTTATTTTCAAAGGGCCCTGAGGTGAAGGCAATATACAGTTCAATTTAATGCACAGAGGGACAGATTATAGCATATGAGTCAATAGGTGGCAAATTCATTGACCATTTTGTGAAAAAAAAAAACTTGGAATATGTCAAAGGCCATGTTTCATAGATATGTAGTGGGATGAATATGCTAAAGCTAATGTGATGTGATTGTATGAACTAGTCGTAAACTGTCGGCATGATGGCTCAAAAACAAATATATTGAAGACATAATTGTGACTGGGTTGGTTGATGTAGAAGTGTCTAAGAAGTCACAGCATGAAGAGAATTTAATTTATAAAAAACAGCATCCATTGCTATGACATAAAGGGATGAATCCCTGACTGTGGCAAAGACGACAGAGGTTTAATTAGTGACTCAGGCGTGTAAGGCCCTGGCAAAGGAGGCTAGATGTGCCCATCCTATGGGGGGGATGGGAGAGGAGTGTGTCCATCACCAAACAATAAATTAAGATTATCCCTAGTGTAGACTGACAAAACTCCCAC
Organism: Protopterus annectens; assembly: GCF_019279795.1. NCBI lineage: Eukaryota > Metazoa > Chordata > Ceratodontiformes > Protopteridae > Protopterus > Protopterus annectens. The sequence goes on from NC_056739.1 coordinate 343,840,752, forward strand.
AGAGTGATGACATGTATGAGCAAGTGGCTAACTGCCACAAGTCCTTTGTGAAAGGATGGGATTTTTCAAGCAATGATCGCATACCACATGTCCCATTCTGGAACATTACAGGACCCACGCAGGCTGTGTGCCTAAAGCAGAAAACTCTTGGTCAGCAATATAATGTCATCCCAATATGTCTCTGTCTCCATACTGGCCTGAACCCTTACTGGAGAAAGTCAAGGGGAGTAAGAAGTGGTAAATAGCCTAGACACTAGGAAAAGCTCATGAGCTACTGCTTGAAGAACAATGTATGGATAAGAATCTTTGTAAAAACTGCTACAGATCACCATAGAGGGAGAACTAGTTAAAATACAAAATCCTAATTTTAATATAGCAAATTAGGTGTGTCAGGTTAAACACAGAGAGCTTTGCAAGTTAAAGAAGAGGCATAATTCTAGTCATCCCAAGAAAATGCAAGCAAATCAGTGACTAAGCCTAGCAACTGCTGAGGTGTGAGCATTATTATGGTGAATCATGTGTCCTGCACATGGGAGAAAGTAGGAGAAATGAAATTGACAGGGCCACTTTATTGTCATTTATAAAACAAGGCCAATTAAAAAGTTGATTCTGAAAGTAAAAGTGTGAATAATGTGAGAAAAGTATCTTTTTCTAGGTTTAGTGAGTATAGCATTTGATACTACATAGGCTGGCAAGGTTGGCTCCCATTTCCTGCAACTTAAGTGGGGTTCAAGGCTAATTCTGAATTGATGTTATTGTTATCTCACCTTCTACCTGTAGATGTTTCTTGAAGCATCAATAGTTTTGTGAAGTAGAGACTGATATTTGTAACCCTGAAGGCAAACTGAGGAGTACTAATAAATTCCTAGGTATGTCTAAGTTGAAGGGGCACTAGAATGAGCTCAGAGTTTATGTGCTGGATGATCAATACATAAATATTCCGCTATGCACATGCATAAAATGTGAATGCAGCTTAATTACAGAGTGAATTAAGTCAGTGTAATGCACAGGGGAGATGTGGTTTGTGAAGTTGGTCTTTTTAACTGAAAAACATAAAAATCAAGTTAAAACAAAATTCTATTCCACATGCATAAAATGACACCTAGGGGACTAACATTTTTACGTTGCCAGAGTTGTAGGAGAGCTAATGTGAATACAAAGCCATGGCATAACTGGGAGTGTTACCATACCACATAGCATGCTCCTGTGGTCAGCATGATAAAGAAAAGTGGCTGGGTACAAACATATGTGGATTTAAAATGGTTAATGATACTTTATATTGACAGGTTATTTAACATACAGTGTTAGACATATCCCCAAACTAGTCAGCACTAAAGTATGTAGGTTTTGGCAAATACTCTTAGAAAAAGAAAGCCAAACACTGCTGACATTCAGTTGACCAATGGGAAAGTCCTGTTTCTCAAAAAGTTGCCATCTGGTATAACATCAGCATCACAAATCATTCAGCAAAAGATAACTGGCCTACTCTTGGATTGCTGGAGATAGTTTTATAGATAACATCTTGGTATTTTGCCCAGACAGACAGACATGAGATTCAAGGTTACAGACACTGTTACAAACAATTCAGCACTCTGGGTTAAAACTTAAGCAAGACAAACTATTTTTTTGGAAGTAGTGAGCTTCAATATTTTGGTTACAATATTAGTGCCAATGGAAACAGACCAGATGCAGGAAAGGTCGGTGCAAGAGCAGAATTGCAGTGCCCATCCTGTTTGGCTGAATGATGATAAGAAGTCTCACTCTTTCCTTTTCCCTTAAAAGTGACAGTCAGCTAGTAAAGTGATCCCATTCAACAGCCACTATTGTCTGCTGATCTTATAACGGGCAAAGGAGCGAAACAAGTAGGTTGTCAGGTCCTTCTTCCATATCACACAAATGTGCACACACACACACACACACACACACACACACACACACACACACACACACACACACACACACACACACACACACATGCTCCAAAACCTGTGAGCAATTTGGAGTCTCTAATCTACTTACTGAGCATCTTTGGAATGTGGGAGGAAAACGGAGCAATTGGACAAAATCTACATGGACACACTAGGCCTGATTAATTTGTTATGCAAGTTTGCACCAGTCCTTTCAAGTGTGCTATGTCTTTTAACTGCCTTACTAAAGAAAATACATCTGGGCAGGGGGGACATGCTCAGGCCCAAGGCTTTACAGAAGAAAAATAAATATTAACAACCACTCCAGTGGTGACCTAATTTTATGTTACTAATCTTTCAATAGTGAGTTCAGATGTTCATAATAATGACATGTGGGTGAAGCTTCTCTTCAAAAGAATGGGCATGACTCGTTCATTTATTTTCCTTTTGGTTTGCCTGTTCACAAGGTTTAACTTGCCTTTCTAGCCAGCAATTAGCTGGGTTCTCTTTTTGAAGCCAGTAGATACAAACAGAAACTCCTCTGTTGAACTGAATCAAACCAACTCTCTTTGGCAATCTGTAACCATCAACACTTGGTAGGACAGGATTTGGATTATATCTGTACTTCAAAGTAAATCCCTAGCAAGGCTTTCCTGAATTTAATCACCATTAATGAAAAGTGCTCAGAATTTTTCATTTTTAGATCAAATAGAATTTTGGCTTTATAAATTTAACAGTTTTCAGAAATAATCTTTGTTCTGAAAGGGGTGTACATAAACTAAAATTTGTGGAATTTATTTTCAGTTCTTCTTGTTACTACTCTGTCTATACACTCGATGTCTGCTGATTCTCTGCAGGGATCCGAATTGTTGTCCTTAAGCATATTTGAAAATTATCTTGGTTGACCAACGGGGAGTCTTTCCACAATCACAATTCCTACATTTTGTTTTCTAGAGCAATTTTCTTAATTAATTATCATTCCATTGAAGTAGCAGCTAGAAGCATTTTAGTTTTTTTTTGTCTTAAGTAAGAATGTACTGTTCATACACTTTTTATTATCCTCCATTAGCATTGTTTTCTCAGGAATTAATCTGAGGTTTTGCTTTCTTTATACAGCGTCTTTGTCAAAGAATATTTAAACTTCTTGTGTATGATCTTTCTAGAGCAGTAAGCACCTCTGCACTCCTGCAGGTTAGACCTAAAGTTATTAGCTTCTTCTTCCATGAATATGTCCATTGCTGATCACTTTTGCATAATCTTAAAATGCCTTTGAGGGCATATTCAGTTTAATTCTGATTCAGGCAAGAGTTTTAGAAGTATGTTGACCCTTAACCCCCCCCCCCCCCCACACACACACACACACACACATAGAATTCTGATGTACTCATTCCTGTAAATGGGTTGGGGTGGGTTAGGAAACAATAGTTAATTGTTGTGGATTTGACGTTTAATGACCATTTCTCTACCATTGTTGGAAGAATAACTCTATAAAGTAACAGGTATATCTGTCATGGTGATGCTCTTTACTCTAATTACATATCCCTCCAGCTATAAGACAAATATCTAACTTCTTTCCTCGCAGGGATATGTAATTAAAGTAAATAGCATCACTATAATGGATATGTCACTTTTCTTGCAAGGTGTCTATCTATGGAATGGATCAGGGAGGAAAATACAGCAGCATCAGTTTATTTATGGTTGGACACTTTCCAGGGCAATGGAAGATAATGTTTTATTTATTTAATTTTACATTTGTTGACCGGGCTAGTCTAACTGGATACATGTCCATTTTCAGTAGAGGCCCAGGGAGAAAAGCTCCAAATTTAATACAAAGTAGGAAATCAGTCAACCTAAAATTTAAGACAGTCCAAATCAGCATGCAGATATAAAAAATATAATGAAAACAAAAACGATAACATTGTGAGTGGGACAGCTGATTTGGGAACTTCAACCAATTCATTTTTATATGCTGCTCAGGGCTGTATTGCATTCAGAAGATGGGTGCAAATTTGCCCAAATGATTGCAATACCATTTCAAGGAGATTAGTCCAGATGATTACAATTCTGCACTTTTAAGAATCTTCATCATTTTGTCCCATGTTTGACACCATCAGTTAAGGAGAATAACAAAAACATACAAACTATTATATTCATAAAGTATCAGAAAGTAAACGTAGTCTAAGAAATAAGCCAAAATGATAATGGAGAAAGAAAGTTTTGTGAATATTAATGACTGCAAGTCATACTATAGAAAGTAGCCAAGAGAGGGCTGGAAATTACTGAAGAAGATTCACAAAGGGACCAAGGGTTTGGGGGAATATAACTACAGATGGAAATGTAACGGAGTGGAATGAGGTAAAACAGTAGTTTGAACTGCAGGTTTAAGATTACCTTCCCTACCAAGGCCTGATAGTAGACTATAGGCAAAGGGAAAAGGACAGGGAAGAGCTACGTGAAATCAAGTCTAGAACAAACTACAGTTCAAAAAGTGATAATTCATGTGGCATATAAAATATTGCATGACTACTGAAAGAAACAGATGATATTAGAAAACAACGGGAAGAGAGATAAAAAAGGCAACTGATAACGGAACAATGGGGGACATCTCTACGGATCCCAAGTAGGCAACAAAGTTTACAACATTTATAAGCTTTGCTTCAAAGTAGTTGCACAGGTATTTTTATACCCCAAGAAGACTTCAGAGAATTGTCCCCAAGTTAGATAGCAAATGCTGGAGGAGTGACTGGAAAGAGAGAGAGAGAGATCAAAAGGAACATGTTTTTGTGACTGTACCACATTGGAAAAGTTTAACTATTCCCATAGAGTACTCTGTCATAAATGTTGTGAAACCAAATAGTCATAACTAAGGAAATTATTCTTCCATGCTAGGATGCAGGATCTGAATTGACTAGACATGGTAAGGCCTTACATTGTTTAATCTTACTGATTGCTAAAAAGCAGTTACTAGGGCACATAAAAATTTAAACCAACTGAAGTTGAAGTACTGAACATTGTAAAGGAGATAAAGGAGCTGAGAGTGGAAGTTTTACAAAATGGGAGGTGAGATTACATAGAAATAAATGGAATTTGTGAGAATAATACATGCAAAATATTGTCCAAGAGGAGAAGTGAGGTTAAAAGGAAGACAGGAATTGAGATATTTTTGTAATGTTTGATTGAATGCTAATTTTTAAAAAGTAAGAAATCATAATAAGAATAAAAATGCTGATATGGTTTATTTTCTTTTCTGTAAATGTATATGTGCCTATGCATTAAATGATAATTTCATAAATGTGTTAAAAATACAATTATAATCTATGTGACACTGTGCAAGTCACTTTACCAGGTAGTGCTCCTGGATTGCCTTGAAGGAGGATATTTATGGCCAGGGAGGTTATCTAGTTACCAAATAAAATAAAAACAAAAATAATCTCTTTCTAGGACTGCTTAGAGTAAAGCTTTGATAACCACAGCTGTTAAAAATGCATCATTGCTGCTATTAATTAAAGCTTTAAAATCAGTCTCCATTCCTCAACTATTGCAAGAAATGTACTACCTGTCAGTTTGTAGCAGTATCACGCAATATATAATATGCTAGATATAAAATACTATGCATGTCAGAAACACAGTTTGTTGCAAACACTCATTAATTTTTTTTACTAACTCACATGATGAGATTTATTTTCCTGATATTACTGAATATCAAGTTTCTGTTTTATTAGATTATCACTTTCACATGAAAAATTATTGATCCAAGTTAAACAAGCAAATTATTAATTTTATTTAAAAAACAGTCCGTAGAGCAAAACAATGATGAAGTCTCAAAAGGATTCAAAAACTATATCTTCGTTGTTCAAATAACAATGAGCTTGCCAGTCACTTCAAATTGATAGAACACAGGTTTATTTAGATAAAAAGTTGGTAAGCGCTTTCGCTATTGTAGCTTCTTCAGACCAAATACAATTAATTAAATGTTGCAGCCATATTTATTCAAAAAAAGGCGCCAATCCTGATGAAATTTAAAAAGACATAACTTAAAAAATCATAAAACATTTCAAAGCCACAAAGGATGTATGTAAAAGGCAAATGTATGCCTATATAATATACTGCATCTTAATAATGCATGAATCTAAATAATGACAGATTGTGTCATTTAATTAAAAACTTGTGTGATTTATTTAAAAACTCTAATCCTTCTTGATTTTAACAGGGGACGTAGAGGGACCTTGCCATTGATGCCTGGTGGTACATCAGCCCTGAACTTAATGATCCAGTTTATCTCACGGGTCTCAGTATAGTTCTCAACATCCCCCCTTCTATGACTTCTGGATATGTGTTCAAGTATCCTGAATTTAAATTCATGATCACTGCCATATTCACTAGTATGTTTGGCAAGTGCATTTGTCAAAATGCCTTTCCTAATATGATAGGCATGCTCACGTATTCTGTCTCTGAGTGTCATGATGCCAGGTATACTATGTCCTTGTATCCTGAAACTGCCTTTTCCATAAGGGTATTTGAAAATGGGGTCACACAGGATATAGTTGCAAAAATTGCATCTATTACACGGAACCATATGTCTGTCATCAGAAGGTGTAATGGTGGTATTGTTATTGGGATAACATAGCAGTTGTTTGAGGTTCTTTTTGTTCCTATGAACAAACTTGGGTCCCTCACCTACTAATCTATTGATGGATGGATCCACGGATAAGACATGCCAATGCCTAATATAGATGGGACATCATTGGTGTAATAAAGAGGAAATAAAACCTTATCACTCGATGTCGTGTGGTCTATACTGGATGGGGTTACAACTGTTTCTGTGCAAAAACTGGAAGCACCTTCTGAAAAATATGGCATGGCCCTGCTGGTCCTAAAGGTGGTGATGGATTCCATCCCTTTGCCAATGTCCCTGTCATGATAACCTCGTTCCTTAAGCCTTGCACCCAAGTCTTCCAATCCTATATCAAAGTTAGTGTCAATAGGTGTGTACCTGGAGAGTCTCATGGATTGTCATGTAACAGCATGTTCTTATGACTGTCTTTCCTATATAAGCCTGTATTTACTATACCTCCATTCATCTTCTCCACGTATATATCCAGGAATGGAATCTTAGTGTCTGACCATTCCATTGTAAACTTAAGAAACCAGAGGGACTCATTTAACTGTTCTAAGAACTCATTCAGGGTTGTCAACGTACCTGTCCAAACAAAAAACAGGTCATTGACAAACCGCCTATAGAAAGGTACATATAACGTATATAATGGGTGTCTAAACAAATGTCGATGCTATTGGCACATGAAGTGCCCATAGCCAAAAATATTTGTTCATGAAAACAGAACACATTAGACTCTAAGACCATCTCCAATAATGAAAGAATAAAATCTATATCACTAGAATTAAAAGAACTTGATCTGTCCATGAGGCACCTAACCATATCCATACCTTCCCTGTTTGGGATTACCGTGAACAAGGACTGCACGTCCATGGTAACCCACAAAAGATGTTCTACATTAGTAGTTGATTTAATATACTCATAAAAATCAAGTAAAAATTGTTTTGTGTCTCTGAGAATGACAACATTGTCTTCTACTAGAGGTCTCAACTGAACTTCAATGTACAAGGACAGTGGTTCTGTAATCCACCGGATCTTTATGGATCTTCGAGACCCTGTATAGTCGGTAGTAGAGGGTGATGATCTATAACCCCATCAGTAAATAAACTGAGGAGATTGGACTGAACTCTATGTATAATCCTGTCTACTGTCTGCTCAGAGATGGTTTCATAAAACTTATCTTCCATCAACATATAAATCATGTCTCTCCTATATCTGTCAGTGTCAAAATCTTTGTTTATAATTCAAATTAAAACCACCTCTATTTGACATATTCTGTGTTTTATTCATGCGATATATGTCATCCTCAACTAATTTACTATTGTATAGGTGGAACAAACAGACTTGGTTTCCTAAGCACACCAGTCTGCATGGTAACACCCGCATTCCTAAAGTGAACTTTAAGGGCAAGATTCCTTATAAATAATTTAAAATCCTTAAGAGTCTCCTCAAGTCGACTACTCCTACTGGGAATAAAGGTTAGGCCCTTAGAAAGGACCTGTAGCTCATATGTACTAAGAACTTGACTCGACAAATTCAAAATAGAATCTGCTCCTACTTGTTTTTTTCTACTTGTTCTTTTCCCACACTTCATGCATCGACATTTGTTTAGACACCCATTATATATGACCTGTTTTTTGTTTGGACAGGTACGTTGACAACCCTGAATGAGTTCTTAGAACAGTTAAATGAGTCCCTCTGGTTTCTTAAGTTTACAATGGAATGGTCAGACACTAAGATTCCATTCCTGGATATAAGATGAATGGAGGTATAGTAAATACAGGCTTATATAGGAAAGACAGTCATAAGAACATGCTGTTACATTATGTATATGAAAACATTGTCCGGGGACAATCCATGAGACTCTCCAGGTACACACCTATTGACACTAACTTTGATATAGGATTGGAAGACTTGGGTGCAAGGCTTAAGGAACGAGGTTATCATGACAGGGACATTGGCAAAGGGATGGAATCCATCACCACCTTTAGGACCAGCAGGGCCATGCCATATTTTTCAGAAGGTGCTTCCAGTTTTTACACAGAAACAGTTGTAACCCCATCCAGTATAGACCACACGACATCGAGTGATAAGGTTTTATTTCCTCTTTATTACACCAATGATGTCCGGACATCTATATTAGGCATTGGCATGTCTTATCCGTGGATCCATCCATCAATAGATTAGTAGGTGAGGGACCCAAGTTTGTTCATAGGAACAAAAAGAACCTCAAACAACTGCTATGTTATCCCAATAACAATACCACCATTACACCTTCTGATGACAGACATATGGTTCCGTGTAATAGATGCAATTTTTGCAACTATATCCTGTGTGACCCCATTTTCAAATACCCTTATGGAAAAGGCAGTTTCAGGATATGTGTGGCGGGTAATTGCCAATCCAAGGACATAGTATACTTGGCATCGTCCAGCCTTTTATGTAGGCAAAACACTCAGAGACAGAATACGTGAGCATGCCTATCATATCAGGAAAGGCACTTTGACAAATGCACTTGCCAAACATACTAGTGAATATGGCAGTGATCATGAATTTAAATTCAGGATACTTGAACACATATCCAGAAGTCATAGAAGGGGGGATGTTGAGAACTATACTGAGACCCGTGAGATAAACTGGATCATTAAGTTCAGGGCTGATGTACCACCAGGCATCAATGGCAAGGTCCCTCTACGTCCCCTGTTAAAATCAAGAAGGATTAGAGTTTTTAAATAAATCACACAAGTTTTTAATTAAATGACACAATCTGTCATTATTTAGATTCATGCATTATTAAGATGCAGTATATTATATAGGCATACATTTGCCTTTTACATACATCCTTTGTGGCTTTGAAATGTTTTATGATTTTTTAAGTTATGTCTTTTTAAATTTCATCAGGATTGGCGCCTTTTTTTGAATAAATATGGCTGCAACATTTAATTAATTGTATTTGGTCTGAAGAAGCTACAATAACTTTTATCTAAATAAACCTGTGTTCTATCAATTTGAAGTGACTGGCAAGCTCATTGTTATTTGAACAACGAAGATATAGTTTTTGAATCCTTTTGAGACTTCATCATTGTTTTGCTCTACGGACTGTTTTTTATGTTATTTGGTTCCTGGTTCTGTCTATAGTAGAGCATTAACTCCGTTTGCACTTTATTTCATTCATTAATTTTATTTATTCATTTATTTGCAAGTGCTATTTTCTTACAGTACAAAGTTGCTGTCAATTTTATTTTATTTATTTTATGTTTGCTAATTTCCCATAGATAATGAGCTTACATGCACCTAGCTAGACACAGAATGAAGGCCCACAAAAATAAAAAAAATAACTGATGTACATTTTCCTTTTTGCTGTTAAGTACAATTTCAGATTTATATTGTCTTAACAAATGTTTTAAGTATATTAAAACATATTTATTCAACAAAACTATTTAAGTGCATTAATATATAATTATTTGGCTAATTACTTTTAACTAGTTCTTCGTATAGCTTGTGGGTCTAAATTACCCCAAAAACATGGAGGAAGAGAGATCATCAAACATTAACCAAACAAAGCTTAAAGAAAGTCAAGCTGTTGATAATGATTATGCTGTAAATTCTTCAACATACGACAGAGTTCATCTTAACCCATGCAGTCATCATACCAAACAGGACAGTAAGACTGCTACATTCACCCTGACCAACATTGTGCCACAGTTAAATACTCTGAACCAGGGTGAATGGAGAGAGTATGAAGGACTGGCAAATAAGGCAATAGACTGTACAAAAGTATATGTCAGTGTAGGAGTGATCCCAGGAAACTCAAACATTAACAACAGAGTGAATGTTCCAAAGGAAATCTGGAGTGCAATCTGCTGTGAAGTAAAGAAACACACAAAATCGTGGGCAGTGATAGCTGCAAATAATGCAAATAAAGTTAATGACATTACTATTTCTAATCTTTAAAATAAAATAAAATCTTATACTGGAACAGGTGTAAAACATTTCCCAGCTAAGTGTTGAATGTACACTGAAAAATGTACTACTGAAAATTAAGAAATGCTTATTGCTGTATTTATTCTTTCAATTTCTTTAACTTCTGAAAGAGAAATGCTTATGTATTTTTTAAGTTTATTCTCTGTCGCTTGAAGTCTATGAGGAAAAATAAAATGTTATTTTCAGTTGGTTAGCATGCTTATAAAGCAAAAATAATGCTTTTGGTATCTTTTTCTGAGAATTATGCAAAATATGCTTGAACTGTGTGGAAGTTATATAACATGCATATATAATTGATAAAATGCATAAATAAAAACAGCATGATTTTTTTTTCATTCAAATAAAGTTCATTAAGCTCTTCTATTGAACATTACCACCTCATTTCATCCTGTAACAGTATACTATCAATATCCCATTGCCTCATTTATGCATTCAGTTGTTTGTTAAACATCTTTATTGAATTAGCATGTATGCATAGGCAGTCATATATTTATATAAATGAAAACACACCATATTGACACAGTTTCAGTTACAAACATTATACATCCCATATAAGCTTCTGTATAATCATTGTCAATCAAACAGTACATTGCTAACTTAATTTCTGCCTTCCCTTAAAACTCATTCTTCCAACATTACTCTGCATGTATTTTCCCACAATTCTCATTTTCTGTGTAATTTGCTCCTACCCTTTTCTAAAGATCACACTTGACAGTTCTTTTATCTCTGTTATTATATTCATTTCTTCTAATATGGTTGGTTTAGACTTTGATTTCCATTGTCTAGTAAGTGCTTTTTGGGACCACCAGAATTAAACTCAGCAAAGCCTATCAAACCTATTTGAGGATCAACTCAAATCCTGTATTACAGCTCAAAAAGATCATTTTCTTGACTGCACCAGTTTGCTCACCCAGTATTTCTGACAGAGTAGTTTGTAGGGATTTGTTTTTATATCTGACACCTCCTTACACTCCACAAAAATAATTCTCCAGTTACTTCTTTCTTCCCTATACATTGCAAACATTTGCAAATTACCTGAGGAAAAATTATTTGGAGTCTTTCTGGGTTATAAAATTACCCACGCAAATACTATACAAGAAAAATTAGAAATCTTCTAGACTTTGTTCCATATGTGGGTGCCATACATATTTTTTTTCCTGAGTGTGTGTGTGTGTGTGTGTGTGTGTGTGTGTGTGTGTGTGTGTGTGTGTGTGTGTGTGTGTGTGTGTGAATTGCTTATCCAGTCTCTCTTCCCAATCCTTTCTAACCTCCTCTGATTGATTGCTATAGTTATCATTCAATATTTTTTGCCCTACTAATTATCCATTTTTTAACATCAGCTTCTAATCTAGATTAAACTAAAATCTCTATCAGTACTAGTCTTTCACTTAGAATCCCCCTATTCCTTTCTGTGTGCCTATGCTCTGATATCAATCCTTGATACAGAAGGCAGCATCTAGCCTTAAAACAACATTAATTATTAATTGTTTATGCAGTATTTGTTCCTTTTGAGTGAAGGACATACAAGTAGATGCTGGCATCAGAAAGAATTTAATAGATGTACCCTCCTCTCAGGATGACAAAATGACCCAAAACACTGAAGCTCATCCTCCCTGTCTGGCTTCTCCTGGACCGAGCCAGTAGTGGATGGTCATCTGGGTCACAGTCAAGGGTACATTATTCTGCACTAGGGAGATGGGTATCTAATTAGAATGTTTATTTAACAAGCTCCTTCATAATATTAACGTCAAATGGAAAATAAGACTGCAGTTATAATATAGGATAGGGTTTACTGACATTGAATTTTGTTAGAAAATTATACATACTAAGAGGTACAAAATACATTTGTAAGGGAAACTTGAGGAAGAGTTGAGAGGTGAAGTTTATTTTGCATTTAAAGCTGTTGGAATTATGAGATGCAGTTCACTGCTGGCAACCACTTGTGTACCAGGGAGAGATGCACTGCAGCTTTTAAAACTGTTACTTGGTTTCCCATGCAGTTCTGTGGTGACTGTCATTTTGAGCTTTGCTTATTTATGATATTAAAGTTCATAAGTAATAAGATCACTATAAGACACCTTTTTTCTGGGTTGCATTATATCAAACCCTTACTATATCAAGGTTATCTCTCCCTTGATTTCAGAGTGCGGTCCTCATACTCTATGTATTATGGCATTATTTCAAGTGCAAGAGCTGGAAGTTGCTGAGCTGCTCCCAATAGCCCAGCAGTCAATGGACATTGTACATTACCTTAAAGTTTTCTCATGTAAATATATACATGTACACGCAAAACTAATAAACAAGAATTCATACTAACTTGCATTTTATGCAGATGATTTCCATTCATTCTAATGCAGTCTTAATAAAAGTTTATCGATAACTCTTTCCAGAAAGTAAATGAGTTCATGCATATTGTCATTTCATATCTAAAATTCCATTTTTTCACCATATTTTAACCTGCTTCAATTATATTATTTTCACAGGAACAGAAGTGCGTTATCACTTCAGAAAAACAAACCCCTTTTAACATAAAGAACTGAAACTGTATCCATTTCCTAGAAGAAATAAAGTGGTAAGATAGCTGCATTCAGTGTTTCCATAAATATTAATTTGCCTGCATGTTGAAAGACAAAACCAGATTACTAACTGGCATGTTAATGTCTGGTAGTTATCATAAAGGATTAAAAGTCAAAGCAACTAATGAGCTGCTGTCTGTGGCCCAGGCACAGGGTTTGATTCTTTCCACCTTTGCTGTAGTGCTGTTGGGTCACACATGAAAAAGGATAATTTGTAAAGTGGGTTTGCATGGTTAACTTCTTCTTCCTTCCTCAGTTAGGGGTCACCACAGCAGATCACCTGTCTGCTCATGACTGGCAGTGGAGTTTTATAGTGTTGAGTTGCCAGCCCAGCACCCAAACTTCCACAGAAGGCACACACACACCTAGGACCAATTTGTGGTGTCCAATCCACCTACAGCATGTCTCTGGGAGAAAACCCATGCAACCACAGAGAGGACATGCAGACTCTGCACAGAAGGCACCCCAGCCGAGAATCAAACCTGAGAACCTCTTGCTGTGAGGTGACAATTCTAACCACTGCACCATTTGCCTGGTTAACAAATAGGCAAAATAAAAAAACTACAAAATAGAGTACATTAACTTACTTTATGTTTGCTTTTTGTAGCCATGTGATCTGATTATCAGTACCCTTGGAGGGTGCTAGTTTCGTGTGGAATGGTAAGCGAGTATTAATTCCTCAGAGATGTAATGTAAAATATAAATCCCTTGGGGTTTTCAAGATATCTGGTCTGATTGCCTACAGTGATGTTTTTTTCTTGTTTGTTCATTTATCATACTGTTTCTTCCCAACAATACAATTTTAAGGAAAGCTTGTTGTGATGATCATCAATTAGCTATGAATTAATTTTTTAATACTTGCATTTAGATTTAATGAAACATTTCCTAAGCAGTGTTGTTATACTGTGCCATGACTGTTGCGATGCTTGTAGAGTAAAATCCTTTACTAACCCTCTTTTACTTTCCACTTTAATATGATTGAAATGTAGCAGCAGCATTGCATTTAATATTGGTGAAAGACTGGAATTCTGGTATCTCTGGTTTCTATCAATGGAATGACACTAAACCCATACAGATGATCTGTATGCACATACGATAGCTGTGGTAAACAAAGCATTTTATTCTCACTGGAATAAACAAATAAAAGGCAAATTAACAAGTCACTCCTGACATATTCCTACATTGCCAGCTTATGAGACTGTCATATTGACCTCCCACAGTCCTAAAAGTACTGAATTCTCCTGGACATGGTGGATGCCAATTAACATTAACTACCAGCCACAAAACGCCACTGGTGTTTTGATGCTGCAAGGACAGGTATGCATGCTTTTGTTATCACAGTGTATCTAGTGATGAGGGACTGGATACAGGGAAAATTTTGCACACACACACACACACACACACACACACACACACACACACACACACACACACACACACACACACACACACACACACACACACACACACACACACACACTTATAAAAATAAATTCAGGTCTGGTTAGCATCACCCATGATGTGTAGGCCCAGATAATGACTCTTGGTGATGTAGCATCTTTAGCCATCATAGGTACTGGTGATGATATCCCATACATGAAATGGTACCATGGATTACTCACTCTAATGGCCTTAACCTTGTATGCGACATTAATAGAACCTGCTGGAGGGAGAGGTTTGCCTCTCACAGGTTATCACACCTTTAGAACAGACTCCCACTTCATGTCAAGCAGAGCACTTCATTAGCCCTCTTCAAACGCAATCTGAATGATTGGACGGGTAATCATAAACTCACCCCAGGGGTACCACCTATGTCCCTCTTGCACAGGGATGATAGGTGCTGATCATGGAAATAAGGGTAAAACTTGGCAATGCTTGTAAGGGCCCTAGGGTCATTAGCCTAGTAACCTGCTATGATTTTATGATGCTATGATACAGTTTTGCAAGTCCAATGGTGTTAGATGGTATCCTCTTCTGCCATACAAACTAATGCCAAACCTGCATCTGGAGATGCTGTGGATGGTATCTTGTCTTGATAGCACATGGAAAAGTTGAGCAGGCCTTATGGAGGAAATGGCAGATCACATATGCCATGCATGGCACCTCATCTGTAGGGAGTCCAGGATAGATAAATCAAAATAAGTCTCCTGGCTTGGGCAATATGAATTGCTCACACATGAAACATCTTTATTCGATGGTGCTAGCACTCATATGGGTGATGTCTGACCATCAAGGTGTCCAAGGAATATATATGCTGTGGTTTACCCACAACAGTGTCATCCACATAGGGCACATTAGGTAGGAGTTTGGGCTGACATATCCTCAGTATCCATTGAATGTAACATTAAGGTACTATATCCCAACCTGTAAGCATGATCTAACTGTGTCTCTAGACTGTATGCCATGAAGTGCACCTTACAGCGGCCTATGCAGTATATTTGGTGTCTGACAGGTGGAACATGTAGTTCTTTGGCTTGATGTCTCCCACTCCCAGCAGCTGATGTACTCTGCCAATGGTTTTAATAAGGGCCATGAGATGCATGACTCATGTCAGTTAGTGTACGTTCTAATCTACTTCCATATCCCTGCAATGTTTTATTCACAGTGACTCACCTCTTACACTAAAAGGCTTGAAAAGAGAAACTGTAACATCTCTGCAGATACTCTGTATATAGTGGCACCTATAGGTTTGATAAGAGAAACTGTAACATATCTGTTTATATTTCTGAATATAAACTGCATTCTTCATAAGCTTGAAATGTTAGACTGTAACTTGTATGTTAATAGAATATGTTTGTGCATATACTGTAACTTGCTTGTCTTTATCTGTTTGTAAGTTTGGAACTTTTCATCCCGGGCCTCCAATGAAAATGGACATGTATCCAGTCGGACTATCCCGGTCAACAAATGTATAATAAAAATAAATAAGTTCTGTTGCAGCTGCTCTCCAGTTCTATCAGAGCACAGCGGTCTATGCTTCACAGCTCAATAATACAAACCCTGGCACTATCCCCACTTACGTCTCCTGTCACTATGGTGACATCATCTTGCACTGTTATTCTTTCTTCTCATCCAGAGGCTGACAAAACCTTTGAGTGTACACCCCCACTCCAGCTGGCAGAATGTGCTGTCCTGCACAAGTGCACATGCCTCAGTCAGCGAACAAATGAACAGTGCATAAACTAAACATGTACAGTGGGTGTACATGGCTCAGTGTCACTGTGGTCTGGAATGGGCAGAAATACAATGACCATCTATGTCCAGTGCTAGCTATGAAAAAGGAACCTAGGTTGCTACATCAAACAGAAGACATTTAGTTTCTGACTCCTGTGTGCCTCTCATTTCTTTTGAAGCCTATGAATGATGTGTATAGTTTTAGAAATGCTGAAATGACCTCTGATTCCTTGTAAATCATTGCCCTTTTTGTATTTTATGTCAGTACAACTGTATCACATCTATTACTAAATCGGATAACTATATTAGGCCACTGCACAATGAATGTTCAGTACGTAGCACAAACAGTGGAAGCCTCACATAATAGTGGTTATTTCTTCATGTTTGTTTGAGATGCTCATGAAATTTTCTTCATTTGCCAGCAGGCAGTTAAGAAACAGCTGCAGGATACAACTAGCAATTGTGTTGCATACCTCTTACTTATTAAGCTTATTACTTATTATCTTATTAAGCTCCATAGCCAGACACAGCCAGCATGCTTCATCCAACATATGGCTATCCATATGAAAAATTTCCAATATTAGTGTGTGCAGCATCCTGGTACAGCTATGCTATGCTATTGGCCATCGGGATCATTTTGCTGAACATGCCACATTTGCAACTATTATATGCACCATAATAAATCCGTTAGCTATGCTTCATATCTCGTATGCAATGACGTCTGCAGATATTGCTGCATAGATCTATGCCTCTCTGCACTTGCATGTATGTCACTGCGCATGCTTTTCATACTTCCTGAATCATGATGTTAGGCTACTATAACGACAGACTTAGTCACATGCTGTTTTCATAACCATTTTGTTTTTCTATACAAGTGATGCACATTCTCTTGTTCCTACGAATTGTGTTACTTTATGTTAAGCATGTACAGTTCCACTGCCCTCGAATACTATGTTTATGAAAAAGGCTCATGGTGCTAACTTTGTACTAAATTTCAAAGAATTATGCTATTTAAATAATTATAAATTACAGGCTAAAAATCAAGGATTTACAAGTTCTTTGTCATTAATTATTTCCCCAGCCCCCAAATCGTTAAGACCCACGCTCATCTACCATACTCTTGCATTCTTCCTTTTGCTGGCTGTATCCACATTTACAGACGGTGAGGAATGGGTTGGGGCAGACCATCTTTTAGCAATATTTTGAATTCTGGATTACACTCTACCCTCAGTTTCATCACCCAGCTTGAAATGCAATGACGTCAGTGCAGAAAATGGTACAAATAGTCTACTTGTGGTCACACCTATTGCTTGTGGCAAGGATAACTTAAGCTCATATATTTTTTTTATCTTAATGAAGTAGTGCAAACGATTTCTCAGTCCATTCAGTACAGGTTTTTATGTGCCATGGGACTAACACTTATAAGTTTTCCGGATTCCTTTTTTGTTTGTTTGTTTGTTTTTGAATGATGTCTGTAGCTTGGGAAATGAGGAAACTGCATCCCATTACACTTTTGTCTCTGATGATAAATATAATTAGAATGTTATCTAACTAACTGGTAAGCAGTAGTGATGCTATATGTACAAAACGAAGCTATGTCAAATGTCTTGCTGTTGAGGGTAAATTTATTTATTTATTTTTATTTATTTGCAATTGGTTTACCAGGATAGTCCATTGGGCCAAAATGAACCCATTTTCAATGGAGTCCTGGGGAGAAAAGCTCCATAACAATCTCAATACAGTAGGTTATTAATGATAGTTATACAATGCAAAAAAGTTCAAGCAATTAATTACAAAATAGTTCAGCATACATTAGAAATTCTGTATACTTATGATGGATCATATAGATGATACAGACTAACAAAGTAATATTACAAAGTAATACTGGAAGTAAATTCATATTAGGATGCATACACTTAAGAAATGCAGTCTAGTACATTATATCAGGCTAGTACATTTTTGCAAATTCCATAGGAAACAGAGTGTGAGTGTTAGGGGAAAAAGGAAAAATTACTGGAGAAGCAGGGGGAGGATGGAAGATGAGGTAGCCAGAGTTAATTATGTGGGGTGGGAGCAAGGTGCGAATGAAGAGATCTTTTGAAAAACAAATGGTTAGGGATTGTGCAAATGGAAGGTGGAAGGGAGGACCAGAGGCGATTCTATTATTCTATGAATCCATGATTAATACATCAAGCATTTATATGGTGCAGCCATTGCTGGAGAATTCAGTATTAGAATGGAATACAACCACCCCCAGGATTCAATAATCAGCAAACAGTTATCCACAGTCCCTTTACACTGGATTTTATGTCACAGAAATATATACTAATGAGAAGGGGACCCAGAACAAAACAGTGTGGGCACCATTGGTGGCATTTTTCAGTCTAGACCAAATACCCCCTATCCCTACCTTACCAGCTGGGAGAGTTTGTCAATAATCCCAGCATAGGGGATAGTGTCAAAGACCTTGCTAATGTCCAGAACAGCAGTGTGGACTGTATGCCTATTATTTATGGCCTCAGTAACCCTTTCAAAGAACTCATCCAGGTTGAGTAGGCATGACCTGCCTTTTACAAAGATGAAGTGGCATGTCTCCAGGGATATAAGGTTCTTTATATCATTGTTGATTATTTCAGCTATAATATGTTACATAGCCTTACAAACAATACTGGTGAGACTAAATGTTCTTTAATTCCCAGGGTCAGTAGAGGGATCACCTTTATGCAAGGGCACTACAACTTCCAGTCATCATACCTAAGGGACATGACCATTGGAAAACTCAGGTTGAAGAGACGATGGACGGGTTTTTCTTGGTGGGGCTTTTCACTTCTCAGCAGACACAACCCAAACAGAAGCAGATAGTTTTGAACTTCATCCATGGTAAACAAGAAATATATAACAGGTTTTGCCATCAGGTGACCAACTAGAAAGGCAACAGCATGAAATTCAAGCAAGAAAAACATTCAAATTTCACATTTAAAACCAGAAAAATTTAGAGTACTGTCCATGACAGTCTTCCAAAATGGTATACACTATATTAGCTAAAGCATGCTATAATAGCAAAAAATATTACCCTTTTCATTTAAATTTGCAATAAACAGCAAGTTCTGGCAAATAACCCCACTTGGTACAGTTGGTAACATGGCAGCACAAGATTCACCTCTCAACTGTCTAGGTTTTTCGCAGAATGTCCATATGTTTTACTCATATTTTTGGTCTATTCTTCTCAAAATTTGTGGAGTTTTTTTTTTTTTTTGACAAATCATTGAGGAATGATGTCACTAAATATGACAGATACTTGAATTTCAGATTCTGTACCATTTAGAAAATGCATACCAAGGCAAAACCTGTTCTGCATTCAACTTTCTAAGTTTATACAATAATATTTAAAATCTGACCCCTATTATCGGGCCTTAGTCCCACCACTGTTTTTGTCTTTGTCCAGATTTTCTTGCAGTAAGAGGTTGAAAAGTATGTCATAAGTAAAACATGGCAAGAAAATAAAACTTATTGGAAGTACCACTGGTATTTGAAAATATAAGGACACTGACTGGAATATTCCTTCTAACAAAGAAACATATATAATCACCCAGACTATCATACTACTTCTGCTCACATTATGTTAGCACCAGGTGAAGACTACATTAAAAGTTTCACCATTATTAAACTGATTTATAGCAAATGGTATCATTTAATGACTATATAATAAAACAAAAGTATTAGATATGAGAATGAAAAACATTCACTTTTGTATCTGTAAGAAACTTTCCAAACTGGAGTTGAAACTAAGAATACTGTATAGCACATGATATAATTTATTACAGCAGACACAAGTATGTTTTAATCAATGACTGCAGTAAACAGCAGAATACTTGGCAAATATCCCCATCTGGCAGCCAGTTCATAGCACAAGCAGCTTGAGAGTCAAATGTAAGTAGAACATTGGCATATACTTTTGTAAGAAAAATAAAACTTACTGAATTTAACATGGGAACATGAAAATCAGGGATGCTGAACGGGGTATTTCATGTGGTCAAGAAGTGTATATAACCACCTAGACTAAGGAACTTCTGTTCATGTCTTGTTAACACCAGATGGCTCTAATAGGTTGTTATAAGCTTCAGCCATTGCAAATGATTGATTTCTAGCAAATGCACCATTAGTTGATGCTCTAATTAAATAACAGTGTGATATTTAAGTAGGAAAAGCATTCATTTTTAAAGTCATAAAAACTTAAGCTGGAGCTGAAAACTAAGAATGGTTTATACCACATAAAATAAAATACTTTGCTACATACAGCTTTTTTTATCAGAGGCTATATTAAACAGCATATGAATTGGTGTGTGTGTGTGTGTGTGTGTGTGTGTGTGTGTGTGTGTGTGTGCGTGTGCACGCACACGTGCTTTTTTAAGTAGGTAGAGACAGATAAATTAGTATATGCGTATATAATTCAAACTTAGTCCTCTAAGTGTTACTTCTAATGGTTCTAACCCCAACCCCCACCCTGTTTCCTCCTCTGTAACAGCACTAATCATACCTGTCAACTGCTCAGATGTTTGCAGAATGCCCAGATTTTGTGTCTGTTCCTCATAAAATTTGTGGTTTCTGGCAAATCACATATCCTTCAGAAAATGATTGCAAACACAAATCCTGTTGATCTACAGCTTTCTAGGTTGATAGGAGCAATATTTAAAAACTGTCCATATTTTTGGGACTTTGTCCCTTCATTGTTTTATGCTTTGATCAGATTTCTTGCTCTAAGTGATTGTGAGATATGACTGAGATGACCTTTTCCTCATGTTTCCTGGAGCTGAAGAAGAATCCAGTCATCATAGAACCTCAGCCTTTGTCTATATTTGGTGTGTGTCAGTACAAGGTAGAATATAAAGAGGTCACTGTGTCTTAACAATGTGCTGTACAGCAACACACCATCAAGAAATAGGAATGCACTGCTCATGTTGTTCCATCACCTTTATACAGAGAAAGCTGCTGCGCTACACTCCAGTGGTTGTCAGGACTTGCTTATGGAGTTCAGCACAAATCACAGATATTCATTGCAAATGAATCTCAGAAATAATCAAATAATTTTGTTACAAATATATGCACAGTTGTAACTGTTTGTGGTGATTTGCCCTTTGTGTTTTAGGCTCTTTGTATCAAGGGAAGAAGAACAGTAAATAAAATCACAAAAGTATCACATTTAAAGGGAAAGGGACTTTTATTAAAACTGTGACTTTATAATGTCCTTAGGATTTCTACCTCACTGTAATCAGTGAATTGTTTCAACAAGGAGATATCCCACAAACCCTGTACATTTTTCTTTCAATACCACAACCAGGCACAAATGCTTGAACTGTAACTCTAGATGTTATCACTAAAAATGTCTTCTCTGTCTTTACATACTTCTAATTTTTAAAACACTGCAATGAACTGTGCTATGTCCTCTGCTGGGAAGTCCTTAATAACATGGAAATTTCTAACAACCCAATGGTAGAGCTAAATCATATCTCATTAATACCTGTGTTGTGTGAATGTCATACCTCTAGCAGCCTACACACATCTTGCATTACAAACCATTTTCTGGAAATTAAACTTGGGTATAAAACAGACAGGTACAAATATTTTGTGAACAACAAAAAGTATTAAAACTGTACAAATAGCACTGTTATCAGTAAGAAGCATTCTTTATAGTGATAATAGTGAATTTATTCATAGTCTCTCCATAAATACTATAATATAATATAATATAATGCACACAAACCCAAAATTATACTGCTTGCTATACTTTCACAAAGAAATAGTAATATCCTGGAAACTGTACAATCTAGACATACATTGTTAGAACATTTATTAACCAGACATAAATCTTCATATGACAACAAGTCAATCCTCTTTTCCAGAAACATATTATGTCCCACGTTTATTCTTCACTAAATATATAATAACTTGTGATTTTTTTCACAAATGAGTCAAATAAAATGTTTGATACATTTTATGTCAAAGGAAAGCTGAAAAACAGACGCATAATTATGCAATGTATATTTTCATATTGTTCAAGTAATAGCTTTAATTTTTTAAGTGCCTTACAATTATATTATTTCTATTAGCAAATTATAGTGTACTGACAAATAACTGAGGGCAAATTAAGTGTATAAGGAATTAAGAGGTTTTGGAAAGTCTAATTTCAGAAAGTAAATGAACTTTGACAGATATCTGGCTGGAATTGGATCAACCAAATAGGGAACAGTTATATTCTGGCCTTCTGAGGTTGGGGATATGTTTTTACAAGGCTCCTTTTGAGATAGTACAGACTGGTACTGAATGTTACAAGACTGAAGGACAATACATTTGTAACAAGACTAGAGGTGTCTCATGATTAAAATGCATATTTGTGAAGTGACTGGTGCCAGAAACATGACCTCAAGCTGAATACAAAAAAATACATCATCATTCCCTTTGGGGAGAGTGACGTCCCAACAAATTATCACATTAATAACAATGTCCTAAGCACACAGTGAGTCATGAGGGATCTGGGCACCCAGTTTGAGAGCAGCCTGACTTTTGACCACATTGTTGCTTCCATTGAAAGCTTTCTACATAACCCCCCTCATAAGTAAGGGTATCTCATCCAGGGAAAAGGAGGTCATAATATCCCTGTATTCTAACATTATAAGGCCCATTATTGAGTACAATGCCCCATTCCGCATTTACCTCGCAAAGCACATGCAGCAGCTGGGGAGGCACAGAGGATCCTCACCAGGAGAATTCATAGCCTCAAGAATCTTCCATAAACAGATAGGCTAAAAGCCATATCCCTCTAGTCTGTTTCATACAGAATCCTCAGAGGTGACCTCTGTCTGGCATACAAAGCAATCTCGGACCCCACCTTGATGGGACTGCTGTATATCCACAAGTCCAGCTCCTATTAAGTAACCCACACATGCAGTCTCAACCTGGTCTGCGACATAATTAGGACTTGTTGGTGGGACAGATTTGTGTTCCAGAGGCTCCCCCATCTGTGGAATAGCCTCCCTCTCCACGTCAAGCAGAGTACCTTTTTACCCCTTTTTAAGTGCAACCTGGATAACTGGATTGGAAATAGAAAATACATCCCTGGGATTCCATCTGTGTCCCTGCTGGACAGGGGCATCGGGTGCTGATTTGTCTATACATGGGTTAAACAATTGGCTAGGCTTATAAGGGCCTCAGGGCAATTAGCCTACTAACTTCCTATGATCCTATGATCCTATGAGGGTTAAGAATATTTTAAAATACACTTAATTGCTAAAATGAATGTAACATCAAAATTCTACATGTATGTAACTGATAAGAATATATATATATATATATATATATATATATATATATATATATATTTGAAGCATTTTCTTGTTAGTCTTTGAGAATGATTCTGAGGGTTCTCATAGACAGTGTCCCAGTACTACTCATTGAATAAACAAGTACTTTGCACATCCTGACATGTCATTATTGACTAAGTGAAAGGGTAAAATTCTTTATTAATTAGTTATTTAATTTGCACTTTAACACCTCCAGGAATGCATTTTTACTGAGACATTTACAGAAATGTGAAAAATATGCTTAATTGTATAATTATCAATATAAATAACACTAGATACTTCAGATATACAACTTACAGTGCAAATTTCAAAGAGAGTTTTCTTCGTCAGCATGTAAGGTTTCAACTGATGTCACACGACAGTTTGTAAGTCACTTGTTTTATGAAGTATTAAGTACATACATAAATATTATTTATTTTCATAATTACTAAAAAACAACTAGCAATATTTCAAGTACTGTGTGATATAAGAGGACACTGACAATGAATTCTGCTGTCTCCCAACATGAAATATCACACCATCCCTTCAATATCATGTAGGTCTCTAACATATGAAAATATTAACATAAATATGAAAATGTGAATGGTAAATGACAAGCTGTGATTAATTTCTCTGCTGTCATGGTTTTACTTTGTTAAGAAATCCTCAAACTTTCTAATACCGCTTACTATTATTATTATTATTATTATTATTATTATTAATATTATTAGCTGTTAAGTCACTCAGTTAAATAACTGGAGATAAACAAAAAGGAGCTATAGGCTTGAATGAGAAATAGAAACAAGCTTAAACTGATATAGTCATGGTCAAGCTTTATCACCTCCATACACTGCAGCTTTTTCTTCTGTGAAAGGTCCACATAATTCATAGTCAAGTACTATTTCCTTCTTAATGGAACAGAATACTTAATCATGACTGTATGTACATCTGGTTAAGGACATATCTTTGCAAAGCAAAGCTCTTAGCTGTGACTCTCTGAGACATTGTCCAGAATCATTCATTCTTAATGCAGTAAAAATCATTTCAAAGCAACTTGTACTCTAAATAGTGATTTATTTGATGTAGTACAACAGTCCAGACTACTATCGATTATTAACAAACTGGCTGACAAAATACATCTCAGAGAAGGTTTTTTATTCATGTCTGTACTCCATTATCAAAAGATAACAACAAAGTTACATCCTGTATTTTCTCTGCCAATAACATCTTCTCACATATAGAAGAAACAAGCAAAATGAAAAAAATGTCATGTCCCGCATTTGTTTTTAAGTGTGAATTGGATTACATTGATTGTGTTTTTTATGTTTGTGGCACATGTGCCTAATCTGTTGAGACACGCTAGTACACAGTACTGTGTGTTTTATCCCTGACTTACTTGTTACAGTTATAGCAGCACTGTTTTCCTACCAGCATTAATATACTGTATTGTTTTATATGTTTTAAGCCTGCCTTATCTGTTGTAGCCATGCAGACGCTGTGTTCTTAGCTGCATTAATATACTGTATTGTGTAATGTAACCCACACTATTTGTGATAACTATTGCTGCACTGTGCTTTACCTCCTCTTTGTAATCTCCTTTCCCCTCCTTGTATTTCACTTATACTGTAGTGTTCCGTATGTTGCCGCCTGCATAACCTAGCAGCACAATATACAACTTCCATTCTAGTAACTCTAAGCTCTGTGACCCACATCTTTGCTACCAGCAGACCACAGACTGCACTTGCGTCGTCTTTTGCCAGCCTGCTAACACCAAGACATCTAGCAACTGCCTTATTCAAACCAACAACTTTTGAATTCTGCACAATACAGATCTACATGCAAGAGGTGAGTATTTTTCAAATTGATGGTTAACCCTTTGAATCCACAGATTTTAGGGCACTGCATACTTCTACCCTACTGCTCTCTAGCCCTAAAATTAAGCCCACTTATGCTGAGTTACTAAATAAATTCTTTCTTAAGTCTCTTAGTAAACACAGCAGCAGACCTAGACTTATCCATGTTCCCACATCTTACTCACTATGCATGCATTTGCATCTAGTATCTCTTCTACAAACAGCTCATCTGAGCTGCGTGCTGAAGCCCCTTTGGCTGCCAGTGCATGCTGCCATCCATGACAACATCCTAGTTATTGGAGACACAGTTTTTAGAGGTGCTGTCTTACTGCTCAACAGGTTTAATAAGAAAGAATGATGGTTAACTGTCTCTCTCTCTCTCTCTCTCCCCCATGTGGCAGGATCTGAGCTCTCAAAAAAGCACTTAGATGATCTCCACCACAACTATGTGTATGATCTGCTCATTTCCCATGTAGGAGTAAATGATCTTAGGGGGATATGAAAATAGACAAGGCTGTATTCTCAGGACTGGGAAGAATCTAGGGTTGAGAAATGTCTTACTTTCTTCAAAAATTATGCTCCAATTCCAACAAAAAAGTTGACTTTAAGGACCACTTCTAAAGGCGTGAAACAAATGTTTCTTTTCACACAAAAAAGTTTTTGCATGTATCTTTATGCATATAAACACTTTTCTGTGTAAAAAAAAAGTTTGTTTTGCAACATGTAAAAAATTATACAGTTTTAATGATATCTTCTAATCACAGAAGATTAAACATATGGAGACTGCCTTGACTCTCCAAATGGACAATGTAACAACCACCAAAGCAGGAGAAGATAGCACTACAGAACTTACAATGCACACAGACACTCCAGCCAACAATGGAGGTCCAGATAATAGCAACTGTCAACTACCACAGACCAAGGATTCACCTACCCCCTAGAGAACCTTCAGATTTTTCAGCTAGGTCCCCATGCAGGGTTCATAGGTTAGTACTAAGCTAACTGCCCTTGCGAGCCATTTTAAGCCTAGCCAATTATCCCTTGTGAGACTCAAACCATGCACCTTGTGTTTGTAAGGCAAACACCTTAACCATTAGGCCACCCCTCCCAAACCAGAGCTAACCAGAGCCCATGAAGAAACAACCAACAAACTCAAACTTAGGAGGATACACAACCCAGAGACACCAATACTACCACCACCAGCTCCCAGTTCAAACCACTCCATAAACCATTTCCGTTAGAGAATACAAATTCCACCCCAACCTCAACACCAGAGCTCATGGAACTTAAAAAGGGAGAACACTGAAAAGAAAGACCACAAAAGGAACTGAGGTCTGGAACCATTCTTGGATTCCCCTCTTGGAAATAGAGAAAAAACTCATATGTAAGGTTATGACTTTTGTGTCATATAATTGTACCTGCTTGGTCAATACCTTAATTGATCTAAACATATTTGCTAGAAAGCTAAGTCACAAAGTATTTTTTAAAGAAAAAGCCAGCAGCAATAGCAGTAATATTATCAGCAATGGAAGGGTTTGAAAGTGGAGGCAGCCCAGTGAATTTTGAAAGCCGTGTGATAGAAACATCAGACATATAATGAAAAGAAATGGTTTTACAATGTAGAGAAAAAAGAAATATAAGCCTTAAAAATTGTAAGTACTCTGATTAGGGCAGGGGGATCTTACTCACTGATATTGATGGCTATAATAACAAAATCGAATTTATGTTAGACAATCGACAGTTTTACGACAAAATCAGTCTTGTACATGTGGAGGAAGCCTACAAATTCATTCACCAGCAATTAGAAGAGCTCCATGAAGAGAATATTATATGCTCCATGCTGCTTGAATTCTTTAGCATACTTCATCTCAGAATACCAAAATTGTTCTGGATCTGAAAACTACACAAAGATGTGATGGACCCACCCTGCAAACCAGTTATTGTGAATGGTGTGTCAATTGCAGAGCTGATTTTGATCTCTCTCGAAGCTAAAATTAAACCCCTGGCAGAAATCAATGGATAGTTAATATTATGTTTCCTTATAAAAATGAAAGACATGACACAATACTCACCACCATAGATTCTGAGGCCCTATATACTCTCGTTCTACATCAGTATTGTATCCAGGCAGTACTAAAAGCCTATGCAAAAGACAGAGCTGCACTCCCTGGAGAACTGGAAGTTTTGGCAAATTTTTTGGACATCCCTCTCAACATTAATTATTTTCAATTCAATAGTAAGTGATACAGGCAGTCCAGAGGGATATCAATGTGGGCAGTCATGGCACCCAGCTTAGCTAATACTGTACTAGGAAAATGGAATGAAGATTTTGTGAACTGTTCCAGATTCTACAGACATGAAATGCTTCCTGAGGTTTATTGATGAAATATTTATTGTGTAGGATGGAAAAGAAAAAGAAGATCTTACAATTCTACAATCATATTAACAACTCAACCTCCTTTCTAAGATTTACAACTAACCACAGCTGTGACTCTGCAAACTTACCAGACCTGACTATTACCAAGGATCAAAAATCTGTACAGGTAGCCCACCGGGGTAAACCAATTACTTCATTACAAGAGCATGCACCCATATTCTACCAAGAGAAATATGGTCAAATCCCAAGGGATGAGGAGTGCCCATGTTTCCAAAGACACTAGGGACTTTGCACTAAACCTGTTCAACCTAGAAAAATACTTTTTGGCAAGAGGCTACTGCAAAAAACTTCTCAACCTGTCAGGACTATGAAATTCAGTAATGACCCTTCCCTAATTGATGCCATAAAAGGGAATTGAGATGGTACTAGAGAGACCCACCAGAAAAAGGAAGAAAATAGAACCGGAGCTCACTGATAATAATTCTAAACCACTGGACTATCATCACTGACAACACACAGCAAGAAAAACACCTTGGGTAAACATTAAAATTTGTCTTTAAGATGAGGAAAATTTTAGAGACTGTCTCTTTCCATTAGAGACACAGGAGCTAGACACATGGTATATGTGGATTTCCCCTTCTCTGGTCGAAGTTTCTCTTCAATAGAATCAGAGAAGACCAATGCTTCAAGTTGATGGAAACCCTGTTCCAGAGATGGGGAATTATCCGATACAAATACCTCTCCATCCAACATGTTCTATTAATGTTGCAGGCAAAGTTTAAATCTCTAGCTCAAGTAATTCTGATGCTATTCATTTTGCAGATATGAAAACAGTCCATCGGATTGTGGTCCAGAAATACTTTGTGTGCAAAGCATTGATCGCCTATCAACAGTCTGTAGGAAACAGAGCACAGAAACAGGGCTTTGAGATGATTTGTGTAGCACCTATTGTTAGTGCCTTTTTTTTTTTATTTATTTTTTTGAGGAGCCACTGTGGATGTTCCAGTTGGTGCATGTCTCTGGTGAGGTACATATTGAAGGGGATGCTGTACTCAATTATGGGCCTGATGAGAGGCGACTACAGTGGAATGATTAGTCAAGTAAAAACACGAAACAAACTTCAGGAATCACACAAAGGAAACCAACGATTACTATCGAAATGGAGGTAGCTATTCGACCATGTCGGCTTTCAATAAATCTTGGCTACCATGCACCCATTTATATATATTCTTTTAATTTTTTATTTTTAATTTCATTATTGTATATTATTATGAATACTTGAGTGTGATGATCATAGTGATGGTGAAGTATGTGTATCCTCCTTTTTGTCAATTGTGGAAGTGATGTCACTCATTTCATTTTAAAAAGCCAAAGTACTGTTGAACTTTTTTTACATTGTTTCTGAAGAGAAGTTAGTGTGTGGAGATCTAAAGCTACTATTTTTAAGGCTTAAATAAAGCATTTCCTTTGGGAGTTTACAGTGGAATGATTGCTTACTTGGAACTAAAAGCTATGCCCTGGATTATAATTTGAGCAACACAAAATGATTTCCTTACTACCTTAGATATATGTTGGATGAAAGCCAATTACTATCAATGTATGTGCCAAAATCCCTTACTACTGGTTCTAATGTTAGGGGTATGTTATCAATGGGAAGTTAGCCATGCTAAGAAATGAACACAGATGGAACTATTACATATTCCTTGGCACTGAGTTTTAAACTATGGCTTTGGCACCAGTCATTTGTCTGTGTTAGTACTTCCTGTGGGATGTTAGTGTCTTGGGGTGATTTGTTGAATGCTCCTAATTTGCAATCATCAGCAAACTTGGTCAGCCAGAGGCCCTTAACATTGGACTTGACTTCTGAAAAGTAAATGTCAAAAATGGGCAGACCCATTGCAGAGCCCTGAAGACTTCCCTAGTGACCAGACTTTTTGCGGACATGGTCTCCCCTGTCCTAATTTCCTGGCTCCTACCTGAGAGCAAGCCGGCTACACAGAGCATAACAAAGGGACTGTTATCTCTGTCTGTAAGTTTGTTTACAATGCCCAAGTGGGGTATTGTATTAAGTACAATACCCCAGATCAAAGTAGGCAGTACACACTATTTTGCCCTAACCTCTTGCTTTAGTGATCCTCTTAAAGAAGTCCATCACGTTGAGTAGACATGACCTGCCCTTTACAAAACCTAACTGGGTTGTATCCAGAGTTTGAGCTTTTCTATGTCCTTATTAATAATTTCCATTAGGGTAGTACAGTGGCACAGCAGATAGTGTTGTTGCCTCACAGCAAAACATTCCCTGGTTCGATTTTTGGCTGGGCTGCCTTCTGTATGGAATCTGCATGTCCTCCCTGTCTTTACGTGGGTTTCCTCCAGGTGCTCCTGTTTCCTCCCACATTCAAAAGACATGCACTGATTGAATCGATTACTCTAAACTGGCCATAGATGTGAGTGTGTGTGTGAGTGTGTGGTGTGGAAGAGCTACCATGGCAGGGCTAGCCATCTGGCAGTGTGAACCTTCGCTCTCAATGCTTGTCACTTTTGAAGAGACACCATGACCTTGTGTGCAAAAATGGTAAAAAACAGTTGTGGAGGGATGGCTGGATTAATAATTTTTGTGAATTTTTTTTCTATGGCTTTGCATACGAGGTTAATCTGACTTATGTGTCTATAATGACTGGGGTCCATTGGAAGGATGACTGTTGCAGTTGACCATTCAAGCAGCACAATGCTTATCTGAGGCTATGGTTAAACAGTGACTCCAGTGCTCCCAATAAGTCATGTTTCATGCCATTTAGGAGGCATCCATGGATATTATCATGAATCCATCTATGCAGTGTTTTTGGCCTTAGAGAGTACATCTAGACCCTGCTCCCTAGAGATAGTCGGGGGGAGTTATTTCTGAAGGTATTTCCTGGGGGAGATAAAATTGGAGTCATATTTGTCAGCCAACTGATTTTCTATGTCTTCTAGCTTCATGTAGGTGGCTTCATTTAAAACCAAGTGTGCTGCTTTTTAGGTTTTGGACAAAGCTATAAAAAGCCTTATGGTTGCATTTGCCTGGTAAGCCATGTTTACCCAAACAAACTACCCATCATTATTTTCTCTGCTTACTTTTCTCTCTCATCTTCTATCCTTATTTATCTATTCCTTCCTTTATCTCCTATCCACCTCTTCACTTTCTTTCTCATTGCTAAGCTGCTTATACCTACCAGGATACTGGTACAGTTCATGTATTACACAACAAGCATAAACATCAACCTACCTTTGCTTCCCATGTAACTTCTTAGTCATCTTATCTGAAATTGTAACACAGTACTGGTGGCATTTTATTTTGGTTTTGTCTTTCAAGTATTATTGATTACTGCATTAGTTCTTAAACTGCATTGTAATTGTAAAATTATTTGAATTATTCCAGAGCTTTTTTCCCCCGGGCCTCTGTTGAAAAAGGGCTTTTGGCTCAGTCAGATACTCCCGGTCAACAAATGTGAAATAAATTCAAAACTAAATAAATTTGGCTTTAGTAGATTTGTGTATTCCTCTTAGTTGTTTCTTTAAATTGAAGAGAGTGGTTTTATCATGCTGGCAGTAGTACTTATTAATCTAGGCTATGATTTTTTTTTTCTTTCTGTTGTGCAACCTGTTAAGGTTAGGAATCCCCCCAGGGGTTTAGTTTTTGAGTTACTTCTGGGCTTATTTCTAGTGGGGATAACCATCTCAATGCATTGATTGATGTGACTGTACAAGGCTTCTGTGAACAAATTGAATAGGTAGCTGTGTTATCAGGGATTTCAGGGCTTGAACTTTTGTCAGGTTATCACTTAGTAGTAGGAAGTTTGCCTTAAAATAGTTCCTTAATGTTACAAAATTACCTGGGTCACAACTAATTTTTATAACGAGGACATCTTTGTGATTTGACTTTACCAGACAGGATAATATACTAGAGGGGTATCAGTTTTCTCCCATGTTTGTGGTTACCAGGATGAGTATGTTTTGAACTCTAGTGGGCGTTTGCAGTATCTTGTCGAAGATGTTTGCAAAGTCCAAAAATCTCTGGGCTTGGATCTTTGGGGTTATATGAGTACCCCAGTTTGTAGTGGGGTAGTTGAACTCTTCATGAATATGGTATTGGGTAGAGCTATGGGATTCTTGCATTACATAGAGAGGCCTATACTTATAAGGACATGATATGGGACTTTGCCAATAGAAATTGAGACATGAGGAATGTCAAGCCCGTTATCTTATTTGACTAGACTTGAGGTGACTTTATTGTCGATATATACTGAGACACTTCCATCTTTGGTCCTTGAGTATGCAAAAGGGTGCCCTAAATTTGTGGAAGGCATTGTAGCCCTGTACTGCTGGAGTGTTCTTCCTGGCCTTAAACCATGTCTCAGTAATTGCACAGAAGTCCACATTCTACAGGGTGAGGAGAGCCTGGATGGTGGGGAGTTTCTTGTTTAGGCTCCTGCCATTGAGGTGTAACACTTTTACATTCCCTTGGGGCTGGTTGTTTATGTCAGAAGGTTTGTCAGTTTGTCATTGTCTATATTTTAGCCAGCATTTGAAAGTCTAGAAGGGACAGGTGCAGACCATCCTTGGCTAAGCAATCTGGTGTATTGGCCATATCCTCCCATGCTGGCAAATATTGTATCCCCCCTTGGAATGACTCCAGAAACTAAGCCAATTAGTGACGTCAGTCATCTTTTCTTATTATTGTGACATCATCCTTAGTGAGGTATAATGCTGCTCAATGTTCAGCACATACCAGCTTGGGACACATAGTCTAAGAGCTCCATAATGTCTCTCTTTATGCAGTCCAGGAACATATGTCTGAGGTCATTCACACCCACATGGACTAGGACTGAGTCATACTGGAAGTTATGGTCTAATGACTTGGGTGCATTGGTGATTTGGAGAATCCAGGCCCTTGATAAGACAAATAACTGTGATGTTCTCCTTACTCAGCCTACTGAGTGAGACATCTGTATGTGTCACAAAGGAGCCTCCTATGACTAAAATATTGGGCAGTGTGATGGCTTGCTTTATGGTCTTTGTATCTGAGTCTCCAAAGAGTATGGCTGTCCTTTTTTTCTCCTGGCAGTTGGCTTAGAGGATTAATGTGCTGTTTATAAGAAGTTTGCTGCAGTTGAGTGGTGGAAGGTTTGATTCCCCAACCCTCCATTGTTTAAATATGTGACTCTGAGCAAGTAACTTAACCAAACCTGACTCCTGGGCTGAGTCTGAAAAAGGTCCATGGAGTTGAATGCTCCAACTCGGAAAACAAATACAGATAAAATAAAAATAAAATATATGTTGTATTAGGTGTTGTTTTGGTGCAGTGTTTTTGTTGTTACTGAGGATTCTACTTGTAGGATGAATGTCCAGGTGGCCTTTAGGTTTTAGAAAGGTTCCTTTGAAGTACCTCAGCTTATGTTTGTCTATGTGGTGGGTCACTACTATGTGGGTGTAATGAAATGTAATCTGATTGTTATTTTGAATGCTTTTGTGTGAGAGTCCTAACCCCAGTCACATTGTGTAATTACACTTTTTGCATACTGTATCCATCTCTCTAAGGATTTATTGATCATCAATGAATATGAAACAATTCCTACATTGTCTCAAAATGGTCGTATCTACAAAGATGGCAGTGGAGACATTGAGAAAGTCTCCATCAATGGTATTAGTTGGTTTTTAGATGAGCAATGGAGGTGTGATACTGCAGAGGTTTATAACAGGCTAACTTAAGTACTCTGAGGGTAGAAACTACAGCAGTGCTATGTATAGCCAAATTTGTGCAGCTGTGCTTCTCAGGGTGCAAACAAGTTGCTCTTTGCAAAATTGAGCATTGTGTAAAGTTACAGGGTAAGATTTATAGGGAAAATTTAGTGTCTATGTGCCTACATCTATATAAGGCACTGCTAAATGTCATTATGTGATGAATAATGGAATTTATAGGCTCAAAGAAAAGTGATTAAATCGATTGAAAAGCCCTCTTATCAATGAGACAATCTCACTTTAAGTCTTTCTTTATTTTGCCACATCTCAGACAGTCTGGACTACCTTTCTACTGTAATTAGAATTGAAGTCCCAGTCTTCTTAAAGTAAACTCACACTTTAGTTAGCCAAAAGTGAAAAAGTACCAGAAACAAATCAAATAACTAGCTACAAGTAATTACAGGGCGGTTGTAAGGCAGGCAAGTCAGCAATTTCAAACCACACTACCAGCAGCTAAACCAAAGGAAAGCAAAGTACTTTTTATTGATGAACTACAGAAAAATACAATAAATAATTTGAAAATACAGCAGCAGTCTTCAGAAGTGATATAATGTTCATCTGCTCCTTCTCTCACCAGGAGCACAAGAGAAGAACTGACCTCAAGCTGATTCCTAATAAGCAATTTACAGGATCTCCAGTGACTGATAGTCTAGCCCAGATGTTACAGATTTCAAAAGTAAGCTGGAAAGAAGAAAGTAATACTATGAATATTGCATTGTGCACAAAATGAGTGGGGGATATAAAAAAGGGCTAACACTGGCTTTATGTGTGTAAGGAGTAGAACAAATAGATTAAATCATATGGGGAGGAGCTTCTAATGCTAAAAATATAATAGGGGTGGGCAATTTGAAAGTCAACAAATTAAAAAACATGACAAGAACTGGATGGTGGGTCAGAGTGGTTAGAAAAAGCTTTAGGCCTACAGCTTTTCAAATCAAGAAAGAAAAGCATTAAATAAAATGTATAAACAGAACAAGCAGTAAAGAAGGCAGTTTGTAAAGTAAGTGCAGTCATAAAGAAAAAAATAAAATGACTTTCCTGGTTTAAATTCAGTTTTGTAAACCCCAACATAGACAACAATACTGCTTGCTTGCAAATGTAGCCTAAGTCTTGTTAGAAGAACAGTCCAATCTAAACTGTTGTAGATAAAATATCCATCAAAGATGCAAAATAACCAGTGGAAAAAAGTGAAATCTGAAGCCCAGGTGGTAAAAGTTTCCCTGGATCAGGGCTTTAGCAAGCTCTCACCTAGAGAAACAGAAATCATCGCTGCAAAACACAGGCCTACAGATTTCTCAAAACAAGAAATAAATGCAATAAATACAACTGATACACAAAACAAAAAGTGTAGAAGGCAGCTCTAAATGGCTAAAATTAAGTCGAGATACAGAGAAAGAAAATACAATTCTTTCCTGATTCATTTTCTGTCTTCAAAACTATAGTTAATAAAGTCAAATACTGATTGCTTACAAAGGTAATCAAAGTATTATTAGAAGACCAGGCCAATTTAAAGTGTTGTATATTAAATATCAGTTGGTATAGTGTGGTGTATACATTTCCATGTAGTCACTGGACTTAACTGGGTTTGCTGTGGAGTTGAAACTTACCATTGTATCATGTAAGAGTGGATAGTTTGTCTTACATAAATGTGTAAAGGTTGATGAAAGGGGTCTCTAGTTTCAATTTTATTTTTAAGCATATGGATTTATGGTCAGACATAACAAGTGATAAAAACAAGGAAGGGATGCAGTAATATCCCCCCATATTAGTAAGGACGAGATCCAAGAAGTTGTTCCTCTTAATCAGTACTTTGACTAATTGCTCCACAGTATTTGTATTGATAGATTCCAGGAATTTCTGTGCTTGTTCACTAGAGGTGATGTAGGTTTCCCAGTCTATAGATGGATAGTTTAGATCATCTAGGAAAATGCTATTGGGTTTTACAGCAAGTGACTCTAGTTCCTGTAGATAGGTGTTAATACTTTCCTCTGTCAAATATGGGGTCCTTTAGCTAACTAATATATAATCAGGACCTTACTAGTGGTTAATAGGACATGAAGAAGTGGCATTGTGATGCTTTACTAGTCTTGATGCCAGGGGACTGCCTACCTGGATGTGGACTGGATAATACCTTTAATAATAGTTCAAACTCTGATATTATCAAAAGCCACTTAAATACATTCCCCTTCTTAAGCCACTGGATAGCCAGTTTGCTCATTGGCAGATCCCACATAGTGAATACCAGTGGCACACTTTCATCTGAGAGGTCTGTTACCAGGAATGGCCTCCATATTGCAGTTTGTGACTGATAACTGCAAACACAACATTTTCATTAACTCACTGACTGATAATAAAAGTACCTATACCACACTAGTACAAACACAGTCTTAACCTCAATGCAAATATATATATATATATATATATATATATATATATATATATATATATATATATATATATATATATATATATATATATATATATATACATAGTATATCACTCTTTGGGAAGCAATAATATCCAACACCTAAATAGTAAATAATAGCTTCCTCAAAGCTACTTTCTTTATTAGTGTATTTGGCATATTTATAGACAACTCACTTGTGACTACCCTGTATTAGCAATTGTCAGAACATTCTTTTACACTGCCCAATTAAATACTAAATACATAGTCTATGAATCTTAAGAAAGCATTTTGCTTTCCTGCACTCCTCCATAATCAGGCTTGTAAAAGAATTTAATGTGCTTTTTGGTATGTACATATCAGACCATATTGTGTAATAAGGGTAACATTTGGTTGCTGAACGACATTGACTGAAATTTCCATAAAAATGTATAAGTTGTAATAAATGCACTTTAATCAAACAAGTAATTCAAGTGATTTAGCACATTTGTCCCTCAGTTGGGGTTTCATCAGAATGCTGCAATAAAATCCAATGTCCTTTTATAATAAAAGCATTAATTCTATGCATGACATTTAAAGACAAATAACATCAATTCATGTGTAATTTTAAAATTCAGTCATTATCAAAATTTATGTAAAACAATGTTAAACCACTTAAAACAAAATAAACTTTAAAATGTATGTAATTAATATATGAATGTATTATAAATATATCATAAAACTATAATATCATTATTTCTTAATATATTATAATAATCATTTGAACTCCACCCTTTCATAACTTTGCTGACTGTATATTTAATACAAGTTGTACAGAAAAAAAATCATTTAACCCAAGTTGCCAATATAGTTCCTTATATACTAGTTTAGTTTCCCATTCATCCCCACATGGCATAATAAATACCTTTGCCAAAACTGCAAATCTAAATTCTTAATAATCATTACAACACTGTATATGGATATACAAAGTGTTATTAACATTTTTATTTTATGTCATAATAATGCTCACAAATCATTTTCCTAAATGTTCTTTCTGTTTTGCCAATATAATAACTTGAACAACTTGAGCGTTTAGCACACAATGACGAAGGTAGAACTATTACCCTTCTACAAAATTAAAGTAGATATGAGTGCATTATCAAGCGTCTGTCTTTTACCTTTCAACATGAAACAATACTGCTTACAAAGTCCACATTTAGTTGTGCATATTTCAATGTTTGTCATATTTACTTTTACACTATTTATTTCAAAAAGGGTTTTAAAACATACAGAATTATAGCAGTCCACTAATGTATCAAAACATTGAATTCACCTTTCCATATATTCCAGTTCCAACTAACAATGTTTTTAATATCAGTGACAAAATCATTGTATTGTACAACCAAAGCCCTTTTATATGTATCAAACACATCTCCATGTAGATGACCAGTTAAATGAACAGTATTGTTGAAAACTACACCTATTATATTTTTCACTCCATTTGTTCAACACAATATTATCAGTTTGCTAAGGAAAATAAATATACTAGGAATGGGAATTTGAGTTAGCAAGAAAATAAGTTTTAGATTCACTTATTAAGAAATAAATCAATATGTAATGCAAAGCCAGATGTAGAGTTCTTTTTGATATGTTAGACTACTTTAATGTTATTTTGAAGATGCTACCTAATACTGATACGTATATCCCAGTTTCAGGAAGTAAAGTAATTATAGCATACAATAAGGTTGATTTGGCATTGGATGAATTTCTTTTTGGGAACAGGATTTACCTGACAACATATAATTGTTTGAGAATATCCAAACTTGTGATTCTGACTATTTTAGGGATCCACAAGATCCATTAAAATAATATTAATCTACCTTTTGTGTCAACTGTTGCACCACAAGGGTCTAAGACTTACCACTTGGCCCTTTCTATTGACTGGATTTTGGAACAACACTTCATAAATTGCCTCATCTTCTTAGGTATTCATGGAACTTCAAGGTAGACTCACACTTGACTTATGGGATGAAAAGTTAGGATTTTTAAAAACTGAGTTGCTAAGGGGGCAGACTGTGTCCCAGTTTGTGTTAACTTGGTACTATAGGCTTGGGAGAAGGTTTCTGTCCTCAAGACTGAGGTTTCCAAATCTTCTAAGTTATATGCAAGATTCCTGCATGATATTTTTATTTTATGGGAAGGTCCAGAGAACAACATTTCTATGTTTATGAATTATTTGTATAGTTCTACTACTTTTTAAAATTTATTTTTAATTTTGATAACAACAATATTAATTATTTGGATGTTAATATTAAGCACCCATTGAAGTGTTTTGAGTCAAGGATTTATAGAAAAACTTTTATTAACTCTTAATTATATTTTGGAAGCTTGCATCCATTGAATTTCAAAAAAGCCTGGTTAAGGAACAATGTATAAAGGTGGTGAGGATGACCTCGAATTTTGAAGATGTGGTTTATGAATTGGCTACATTGGTCAATATGTTTGTGGACAGGAGATATCTCCATGATTTTGCAAAGAATTTATGTAATGGTGTGTTGGACAAATGGGGTAAAATATATAAGCCCCTTTT
The DNA here is from genome assembly GCF_019279795.1 of Protopterus annectens. NCBI lineage: Eukaryota > Metazoa > Chordata > Ceratodontiformes > Protopteridae > Protopterus > Protopterus annectens. The sequence continues at coordinate 343,879,326 of NC_056739.1, forward strand.
AGGTGTAGTTTTTAACACTAATATCAACCAGATGGAGATATGCCTGATAGAGATGAAAGGACTTGTACAATATAATGATTGTGCCAATGATGTTAAAAATATTGTTAGTAAAGGCTGGAACACGTTGAAGGTAAATTCAATGTTTTTTGACACATTGGGGGAATCACCCTAATTTTGATTATAAGATGGCACAACATTTTAAAATCCTATTTAAAACAAACAGAGGGAAATTAAATTTGACAAAAGTGAAGTCGGCAAAATTAATGAGGATTCTGTCATTGAAGGTGCTCTTGTGATTTAGTTTTGGTTCGATTCTGTAAACAGTGCATACTGGATGGTAAAAGACTGGCCCTTTATAATGCATTCAGATCTACTTTAAGTTTGCATAAGGGAAATTATTCTATTTCTGGAATTGTGTACATTGCTAAATGGTCAGATTGTCAAAGTTTTTATATTGGCAAAACAGAAAGTGCATTTAGGAAAGTGATTTATGTGTATTATTGTAACGAAAATCCAAATAACACTTTGTATATACATGTACCATGTTCAAATCATAATAAATAATTTAGATTTACAATTTTGGAGAAGGTATTTGTTAACCCATGATGGGGGACATGTGAAATGAAACTAGAATATAAAGAACTTTAGTGGAAGTAAAAAGTGAATATAAATTCTCTGCCTGGGTTAAATGATTTTGTATCTATACAACCTGTTTTAAAAATACTTGTATATTTATAGTACATTCACATGTTTAATTATTTATATACATGTTTAAGCTGTTTATTTTGTTTTAAGTGGTTTAACATATTGTTTTATCAGTTCTGATGTTGTGTCTTTTGGCTTTTCCCGGTTAGGGGTCACCACAGCGGAACTCCGGTCCTCTAATGATTGGCAGTAGATTTTTACATGCTGAGTTGCCAGTTCTGACGCACAACCTTCAATCAGTTCTGATAATGACTGAATTTTAATATGTGCACATGAATTGATGTTATCTGTCCTTAAATTCTGTGCATACAATTAATGCTTTTATTATAAAATGAGGTTAGATTTTATTAGTGACATTCTAATGAATTTCTGCTTGAGAGAAAAAAGTGCTAAATCACCTGAATTACTTCTGTGATTAAAGTGCATTTATTTACCGCAACTTATGCATTTTTTTATATAGTAATTCCAGTCAACATGGTTCAGCAACCAAGTATTACCTTTGTGACTTGTTTGGCTATTTACTTTTGGTAATGTAACACCAGTTTTTCTTTAATCCAAACATATTGCCTTACTTAAAAAACAGGTCTATATTAAAACATCGAAGTTCTCTAACATCGAATGTTATAATATCGAACCTGTAATGTTGAACGCTGAAAACAGCAAAGGTGCAGGACACCGAATTCTTTCCCAGGGAAAGAATTCAGTGGGCCATTGCTGTGGCTTCGCTGTTTCCAGCGTTCGATATGTTGGAGCATTACGGGTCAGGTTCAAGTAAGTGTGCGATTGTGTGTAGGTTAGGGTTAGGGGCCGGGTTAGGTGAGTTAGGGTTAGGGTGCAGGTCAGGTAAGTGTGCAATTGTGTGTAGGTTAGGATTAGGGGGGCGGATTAGGTGAGTTAGGGTTAGGGCACGGGTGAGGTGAGTGTCCAATAGTGACGGACCTTAGGGTTAGGGTTGGGTTAAGGTAAGTGGATAGCTAGTACTGTATGTAAATTTTAGTTTAGATGTAGGATTTTAAGTGTATGTGTGTGGATGGCTGTTTTTTGTGTGTGTTTGTGCTGCGTGTATGTTTCTCGGAATAGCAAATTTTTTTCCTGGGAAAAAAATTTGCTATTCTGACTGTTCGATGTTCTGACTGTTCGATGTTCTCACACTTTGGTGTTTAGTGTTCGATATTATAACATTCAATGTTAGAGAACTTCGATGTTATGCTATAGACCCTGAAAAAACACAGTGATTTTGACCAAGAAAATCTTAGGTTTACAGCTCCATGGCATATCTGGAGATGCCCTGAGTGTTCCACATGTGACCCACATTTGAAATGTAGCTCCAGTGCCTATGGCATCTTACCATGGAAGAATTTATTGGCTCACTCTTACCATTACACCTAGTGGGAACACTACTTGTTACCCAGTGAAGTTTGAGACAGGAAAGACTGAGCAGTCAGAAAGAGAATTCAGCAGTCTTTTTCAGTGAAGACAGGAATAGCAGGCTTGTTGGAGCTGCTGAGAGTGGGTGTAATCCCAATACAGAGAGGATAGGCTAACCCTAAGGACCAGCAAGTTGGAATACTCACTGTCACTTAACTCTTCCTGAGGATTAGAAAGGATGATTGGAATTCTATGTTAGGATATAATTGATTGTAGGTATTTTGCCTGCCTGGCAAAGTCTGCCTCCAATGTCCTTGAAAAGAATGGACTGAAAGGGTGTTGGTACTGGCGCCATCAGGCAAGGTCCTGGGGAGAAAGGGAGGAATGAACATCTCAGCTTTAAGCATTTTAATTTGTTCAGAGTGAAAAAATACCTAATACCTTTTAATGTCCTTTATGGCTCTTTAAAGAATGTAGCTGAGGTCAATGAACATAAAAGAGGTCCTCTTATGTAAAGGGTTTCCACCTTTTCAAATGTCCAAAGACATACTTTTTTTGTGGAAATGTAGGATTTTGCAGGGCAAGACATACTCTTAGCCAGAGCAAAGTCCATAACTAAAATATTTTTTCCCAAAATAAAAGCTTATTCTTATAGCAGGTAAGTGGTTAATGTTTTTTCTTTTAATATTTAGGTGTTTCATACACAAAATATTTATGTTACAAAGGTATTTAAAAAACTTAGGAAATTTGCCATTTTTCACTTTTTCCCCCTATGACATAACTGCCCAATGAGGGATTATCCTAAGCCAATAAGTACAGGTGGCAACCCTACTTATGTGAGATTTCCATTCAGTACACAGCATAATGAATATTAATGCTATGTATGCCCATAAGAAGGTATTGAGCATTGAGTACCATCTTTGCTCAAATTACTAAACTACTATCAGCCCCATATATACCTCAGGATTAGCCATGATTGATGTCTTGTGGTAGCCCTGGGCTATGCATATAGTTGGTCAAAGAAGTCCACGGCATCAGTCAATGACATGTCATGAGTATCGACAAGCAGTTCTGAACCATCAGCACTGAATCACTCTTATAGCTAGTCCACAGGGGTACATAAAATGATACACTCGAAGGCTCCAATCTAAGTTATTTGTTGCCAGTATAAGTGTGAAAAATGACGCCAGACTGCATAAATTTACAGATAGCAGTGATAACTAAAGTGAAGTTAGAACTTGCTAAAATTTTGATAAGTTCCAGTTTGAGTTCATTTGTCTCATTATAGAAACAGACATTAATATCATAAATAATCTAGTATCTTGAGCTGTGATGTACCCAGTAAATTAGGAGATTGGATAAGTCCTACAGAGAAGTTACAAATAGAAATCTGCAGTTCATTCAATCAATGAATATGCTCAAATGTTTTCAAATGTTGGATGGCCACCATAGATAATTTTATGTTTGGCAAAAATCATATGCCATCCATCATCATCAATCCCCTTTTTCACATTTTCTGCATGGGGTCAGGGGGTTGTATTGACTGACACAATCTCTTTCTCATTACACTGTTACTTTCCTTCCTTGTTTGATTGACTGTCACAGTCTCAACCTCAAAATGCACTCACTTGAGGCACTCCTTAAAATGGAGAACATCGACATCTGTGCAGTGACAGAGACCTGGTTCAAAGCTCCGGAGAGCACCCCTGCATTACCAGACTATAATTCATACCACACCTTTCAGCCACGTAACCTAGACCAAAGTACTAAAGGTGGAGGCGTGTCCATATTCATTAAGGATATCCACACCTCCAGGCTAGATGCACAGCATAATGCATCCAAGATTATCCAAGTGCAACTAAATCTGGGAAAGACCGCTCTCCAAATTGTAGCTTGCTACAGACCCCCCCCAACCATGCCCCAGGATTACCACTCCTCATTTCTTGATACACTGGAAAATATTAGGGTACACCACAACACCCTAATAATGGGCAATTTCAACTACCCCACCATTAACTGGGAAAACTACTCATGTACCAACTCTTTTGCTCAACGTTTTCTGGAATTTATAAATTCCAACACCTTGGATCAACTTATTCACACCCCCCACTAGGGTCAGCAATATCCTAGACCTGGTCATTACCAACATGGGCAAAAGGTGTTCCACACCAGAGGTCAATTCCTCATTGGTCAGATCCGACCACAAGCTAATCACTCTAGACATCCACATCCCGCCCCTACCCTCATTAGGGAAACCACTGTGAAAAACTTCTCCAAAGCCAACTTCACACTTCTTAAGACAGAAGTGGCAAACTTCATAACACCCATGCAGATGGACAAAAGAGGTATGACTGCTGAATCCTACACAAATGCACTTACACAAATGGATCGTGCTATCCCTAAAAGAACCAAGATGCTATCCTCCAAAAAAAGGAAGCCAATCTGGTGGTCCTCTACCATAAACAAACTCTACAACAGAAGAAAGAAACTGTTGCAAAAAAGAGTAAAATCCCATGACTGGAGGAACTCCCTGGTCAGCCTCAGTAAGAAGCTGAGATCCCTCATAAAATCCTCCAAAGCTAGTTACGAAAACAAAATTGCCACTGACTCTAAAGTCAACCACAAAGCATTCTATAGCTATGTCAAGAATCTCAATGGCAACACTTAGATCTGCTCCGAGTTACAGCACAATGGCACTAAATATACAGAACTAATTGATATTGCCAACATCCTGGCAGATAGGTTCAGTGCTAACTTTACCCCCCTCTCACCCCCTAGAGGGCCCATCTCTATGCCGGAAGAATGCAAAGTTCCTGTAATCACGGCTGCACAGGTAAAAAACACACTCTCCAAAGCCAGGAACACGGTATCCATGGGACATGACAATAACCCAGGCTGCATTCTACATGAACTACAGAACGAACTGGCACCCCACCTAAGTACCATGTTCAATCATAGCCTCACCTCAGGCTTTGTGCCCACTGAATGGTGCACCGTGACAGTTATCCCACTCTTCAAAGGGGGAGCCACAATGGACCCCGGGAACTAACGCCCCATTAGCCTGACAAGACTGGTCTACAAGGCCATGGAACGTATCATCATGGAACTCATAAACAAAGACATTGATAATCTCCAAACTCTGGACCCCACCCAGTTTGGGTTTGTAAAAGGCAGATCATGTCTCTTAAACCTGATAGACTTCTTTGAAGCAGTCACCAAAGCCATAGATGAGGGTAAGGTAGTTCATACAGCCTATCTAGATCTCGCCAAGGCTTTCGATACCATCCTCCACTCTGGAAATATAAATAAACTCACTAAACTAGGTATAAATCCTTATGTCAAAAGATGGGTTGCCAACTGGCTCATGGACAGAACCCACACTGTGAAAGTAGCAGACTCCAAATCTGACTTCAGTCCAGTGAAAATTGGAGTACCACAGGGTTCAGTCCTGAGTCCTCTCCTGTTTGGTATCTACTTCTCGGAAGTACAGGCTAACACATAAGGTCTTTGGCTAGCAAAGTTTGCAGATGACTGCAAACTAGGAGCCATAATCGAAACTCCTAACAATGTGGACATCCTACAAAAGGGCCTCACTGAGACAGATGCCTGGTGTCAAAGCCATGGCCTGAAGCTCAATGCCAAAATGTGTATTGTCATCCCCTTTGGTAAAAACTCTGTACCCATGAACTACCACATAGGTGGTAGTCTACTTAACACCGAAAGTGTGATAAGAGACCTTGGGACACAGGTGGACAGTAGTCTCTCTCCTTTGATAATCACATCACCACAGTGGTCAGGAAATCCTTCTACATGGCACACCTCATCACAAAAGGTTTCTCATCCAGAAAAAAAGAACTTATTGTTCCCCTCTATTCGACACTCATTAGACCCATTATAGTGTACAACGCCCCTTTTGGTATGTACCTCACAAGACATCTACAACAACTGGTAAAGCCACAGAAATACCTCACAAAGAGGATTACTGGCCTCAAACAGATGCCCTATGCAGACCGTCTCAAAAAACTCCAGCTTTACTCCATCACATATCGCCTACTCAGAGGCAATCTCTGCCTAACATACAAAGCTATGTCAAACCCAGAGCTGTTGGACATGCTCCACTTAAAGAAATCTGAATCCTTCTGAGCAGTAGGGACCTAAACCTTGTCACCACAATAAACTGAACATGCTGGAGGGATAGATTCCTGTCCCAGAGACTTCCCATACTCTGGAACAAACTACCTATCTATGTCAAACAGAGCTCCTCATTAGCACTCTTCAAGAAAAATCTTGATGATTGGATGGGAAATAGGAAATTCACCCCGGGGATCACTTCTGTGGCTCTGCTTGACAGGGGCACAGGAAAATAATTTTCTTGGGTGGTGAAAGCCAGGGTACCTTTTTGGCTAGGCTTATATAGGCCCTAGGGCCAATAGCCTGGTACCTACCTATGAACCTATGAACCTATGTCTTCTTTCTCACAATCCATCAGTCTCTTTGGTGAGCATCCTCATTTCTTCTTGCTGTCTTCATTTCTCTTCAAAATACTCTTTAACAGATCATCTTCTTATGTCCTGTATACGAGTCCAAACCACCAGTGTTTTCTCATTGCCATTTTCTGCTAATGGGTCTACTTTAGTTTCTGCTCTGATGTCATTATTTCTTCATCTGTCCCACAGTGTGCATTTAACCACCTGCCTCACACATTTTATGCCCATCACCTATATCATTATCAGCTGTACTGCCTTCACTATTTAGGTTTCTGTGCCATACAGGAGTACTGATGGTATCACTTTTTGTATACCTTATTTTTCTGCTTCTTTGGCATTCTTCTGTTATAGATTTCCTCCTGACACTATGTGCCAGTTGGCTGCAGCCCCGCTAATTCTTATGTTAACTTACTCATTAAGACTTCCCATCTCTTCAACCACGTCACAGATACCTGAAGCTGTTAAACTGTTGCACTATCTTCCCTTTCATCTCAATTTTCACTTCATCTGATTCACTGATTTTGCTGGCATGACAGTTGTCTCGTGTGACTCAATTTCATCCCATGTTCCTTCAGTTTTGCATTCCATTCCCTTATTATTAGATGAAGTTCCCTTTCAAAGTCTGCTTGTAATATGTCATCTGCATACAGCAGCTTTGTTGATCTGTCGCCACCAAAGTTTTTGCTTTATGTAGACATTCACCAGTGTGTATATCAGTGGCCTCAGAACTAAACTCAGCTGATACAACAACACCAACTGGGAACCCCACTCAGAGCCCTAACACTGTTCATGCTTGTGTTATTAGGGCCTTGTACATAGCCTGCACTAATTCTATGAATGTCTGCAAGACTTTCAACCATCTCACGACTAAACAGCTTTCTTGGGACTGTGTCATACAAATTCCCCAAGTCTTAGAATGCCAGGACGACTCTTTCCTAATCTCTAGGTTCTTCTACTGTCTGTCTCACTGCAAACATAAGGTTGGTTGTGCTGCATTCTGATCTTAATCCAAACTGTTCATCTCCCTTCTTACTTTCTACTGCTGTTGCTATTCATTTATCCAGAACTTTCATGCAATGTGTAGGGGAGTAATACCTCTGTACTTCCCACAGTTAGAATATCTCCATTGTTCTTGTACACTAGCACTTCTCTCATCTAAGATATTCCTTTCTCTCCATACTGTTAGTATTAACCCCAGGAGCCATTTCTCCTTTAACCATATCTCTCAACTGTCAAGATATTTCCCTCATATTTTTGATCTGTTCCTTTTATAATTCCTAACTTTCTAGCAAATCCATGAGGACTGAAGTTTCTAAATAATGACAGATGTTTGACTTTCAAACTTCACATCCCCCAGGAAATGCATGATAATATAAAACCTGTTATTCTAGCAATATTCAAAGTTTATAAGAGCAACAATTAGAATCTGTCCCTGTTTTGGGGTCTTTGGACCCCCCCTATTATTTTTGGCTTTGTCCAGGTTACTTGAGCTAAGAAGTTGTGAGGCATGCACCCTAACTCTTGATCATACCTGCTGTGACATCATCTGACCCTGCTACTTTTCCTGACTTCATTTTCCTTAATGCTATTCTTACTTTTTTCTAAGGTGGGCTTCTTTTATTTCTACATTGATATTCCCTGTCTAGGACTATTAATGACACAGAAACAGAAATAAAAAAAAAAATTCTGTTCCTCTTACAAAGTTTGCATTAGAAATGCCATGTTGACCACAATGAGAAACAGTGGAGAGAGAGTAAAAAGCACAGAGTTGCTGGGGGTGCATACTGATGAGGACTTGTCCTGATCTACAAATACAAATGCCATTGTCAGGAAGGCACACCAGAAGCTACATGTTTTGAGAAGGTTGAAGAGAGCAAACATACCATCAACAGTTCTCACAACTTTCTATATGGGTACAATAGAAAGCGTCCTGACAAACAACCTAACCATATGGTAAGGAAGCTGCTCTATCTCTGAGTGCAAGGCTCTCCAGAGAGTGGTGAAGGCAGCCAAGAAGATCATTAAGTCCACCCTACCAGCTATCCAGGACATGCACTTGTCCAGATGTTTAGGCGGGGACAAAGGAATAATTATGGACAGCAACCACCCTATTCACGGACTGTTTGTGTACCTATCATCTGGCAAGTACTTCCATAGCATAAGCTGCAGAACTATGAGATTTAATGACAGCTTCTTTCCACATACCATCAGACTATTGAACTCTTGCAACAACCACCCCCCATGCCTACCATCTGGGTCATTAGTTCAATGTGGAAGACCATCTCAAATTGGGCAATAATGTGACTGCCTGTCTCAATCCAATATTAGTGCAATACACAGTAAGTCAAGCCAACTCACTGGTCACCAGGGACAGTAGTAAGGCCAGAGAAATGTCTCATTATAATGCAATATCTAATGCTATTCTGTAACTCGGTCACAGTACAATACTCTTGAATGTTTCTTTCCGGAAATTCTCAATGTAAGTCTTTAATTCAATGTCTTACCTCAGTGCTGTGCAATACTCAAGCAAGGAAAGAGATCACTGTATAGTAAATGTTAAAGCAAGTTTAATTTATGTGCAATATTAGGATTATCTATCTAGATCATTATGGTATATAGTAAGTAGTTATACATGTATTAATGTCTTGTCATATTAGTCTATGTGATATCTGCACATCTGTGTCCAGAAATACAGAATTCTGCACAGTTTTTGCACTTGTGTGATTCTGAATGACAATTAAGTTAACTTTGACTTTGACTCTGACTTTGAGCAAGAGAGGTCCTCCCAAAAAGCCAAAGTTGAAAATTCATCTCCCTTATGCCTTCTACAAAGAATATACCCTTCTTTCATGGTGGTTCATTCTCAGATAGTAGTGAGAGTCCTTTATCTGGTACAGAGCCCATGTGAGAGTCCTTTATCTGGTACAGAGCCCATTCATGGTATGTGAAAACTTAGATCCTTCTTGTACACATGATTACTCTCTGCCACACCGAATCACCCAGTTCAGTGTGGCAGCAGTGAATGACAGGGCCAAGACAGCCTAATGGATGGTCAACCAGATATCTCTGGAATAGTCCAAAGAGAAATACTCTAAACAAATTGCTGGATAATATTGGAAGCTAATATGACATGTAATTTAACCCAAGTACAATGTTAATTACGATAACTAAAATAATGCTAAATGTTACTTGTTACCGAAAAGTAGCTAAAAAATCAGACAGTATAGTTTACCCTTGAAGGTTTCTGATATACATGGATGCAAATATATGGATTCCACAATGAAATCATTGGTCACTGTAAAGTATAAATATGATTATAATTTAAAAAAGACGTCAACCTAAAGCAAAAGCAGCAGACAAGCAACCCTGAAAAGCCAAATCAAGATACAAGTAAAGAAAAAAAAAGATAAAAAAGCACTTCACTGTAATAAGGCAAGAGCAATTATCAGCTTATTGCAGCTAAATCTATGTCTTTCCCAGTGCAAAAAAAAAATTAAAAAATAAGCAAACAGATGTTCCTTCCACTGCACACCAACTACATGGACAGATGCACAACATGCCCAAATCCCTGCTCCAGCCATTCATGTCCATTTATTTCTGCTCCCTAGGGTTACCACCTATCATGCTGTGCAAGGGACAGTCCCTCTTTGGGCAGTTGTGTCCTGACAAAAAATATTAAAAATGGCAAATGTCCTGAGATTGTAGGACATAATTGTGTCCCATATTTTATGTAATAGTTGCATAAAATAGTTATTTCTATATCTAAAATATTTATATGTTACAAGAAACAGAATAAGCACCTAAACTGCTACAAGAATAAGCTTTTACTTAGGCAAAAAAGTAAAGTTCTATCCTTTGTACTGACTGTGGGTATGTGTCAGCCTGTAAAATCTGATGTGTGTCTCAAAAATGTCCCACTTTGGCCATTTGAAAAGGTGGCAACCCTACCAGTGCTCCCTAGTCCCATTTCCTTCAACTCATTTTATTTAAAAAAAGTATTTTTTTAAACTACAGCAAACTTTTCTATAAATGAAGCAAACAGTTGTTACTGTTTATACCATACCTGTACAGAGTGCTGTGGTAATCATGTTTTATTTTATTATTATTTTTTTTCTTAATCTGTAGCACACATTTTCTACAGTTGATACCTTGCTGCTTGGTGTGCAATGGCACTCATATTTTAAATCTAAAAAAATTCTTCTTCTAAACTGTAACAAACTACTTGCTTCAAATGTAGCAAACACTTGCTACAGTTTATACCCTGCCTGCAAGGAGTGCTACATTGCTCAGGTTTTAATTAAAAAAAATGTAATAAATTGTTTGCTACAATGTAGCAAGCAGTTGCTGCAGTTTACAACATATGTGGAGTGCTACGGCACTCACGTTTGACTGCAAAAGCAATACTGGCTTTTAAAAAATGGTATTGCATTAAAGAAAGATCAGGATCGACTGGTTTTGCCCAATACTTTGCACCCAAGGCAGTTGCCCTTCTTGTTCTACCCTAGTTACATTACAGGCAAGTCTTCTCAGCAGTAGGTTGAAATTATTAATCTTCTTACACCATCTGAAATACTCCTTAAATGAGGCAGGCATTAAATAAGTCAAATATGTATATGTTAGTACAAGAGAAAATGCATGTATTGCACAAATGAGCAAAAATGACCATATAATTCATAGACTACCCATATGCCCACCTCTACAGTACAGAAAGTCTCACAAAACAGCAATAATGATAAGCTGTGAAGTACAAATATCTGGGTAGTTTCGCAGACACAGAACACAATGTTGTTTTTTTTTTTTTAAATCATTTAATCCATCAATCGGTCAATGAAGACTTGACCTGAAAGATACCAGGCAAAATGCCAAGAACATACACCCAAGTTAGGTTTAAGAATATTTAGCTCTAAACGTTTAGACAACCAGATGCAGACATAGCACACCTTACTAAGAAAAATAGAAGAGCTGGCCTTCAAAATGCTCATTACCATGAATGCATAATCATTTTGTTAGCCACAAAGGAAACAAATAGACTTTGGTCAACGTTTCCCTGCTACTAGTAGTTCTTTGTATCCTGTATCTTATGAAGCCACAATATCATCTCAGTTTCATTAATCAATGCGACTTCTACTGTCCTACGCCATCAACACCTGGCATTCACCCCCCTCACAGCCTGCGCCTGTGGTTATCTTCCTCCTTACCCTGCCCTAGTTATGGCTCTTAGTAAAGACCTGTATCAGTGTTGAATAATATCTGCTGCCAAGAGAAAAGGAAGATACAGATGGCTAGAGGTTGTAGCTCTAATGAGCATAGATTATATAAGTCAAGTCAAAGTGAAAGTAAACGTTATTGTCGATTAGATAGACACGATTAGATAGACACAGCAGTGCAAACTGAACACAATTACATTGCTTTGGTCCACGTACAAGACATAACAATGAACACACAGCTTAAATGACAGTGAGACTAATGCACATACAGTAATATTTAAAATAAATTAACAACACAATAAATTAGCACAATTGAACAGGAAGACATTAGACACCACTATACTATTAGGTATTGCAAAGACTGTGACGACATTGTGATTGCTTAGATATTGCACTTTATCAGTTGTAGTATGATATATCATGATGTTCATATTGCACATGTATGGAGTGGTGACTCACTCCTGCCTATTGTACATTTAGGAAGTAATAGCATAAGAAATCAGGCTAACTGTACCAGTTATTGAAGCAATCTGCCAGAGTGATTACTATAGATGATACTTCATAGCAATTGGCATATTGATCTAATTATTCGCTGCCATGCCTGGCATTCATGTTCTAACTACAGCAAATGCACTTCAGGTATGGATGAAGGACTTTGTGGGTCTGATGCTAGAAGTGTACATTGGGGCACAGTAGGCAAATATATTGTAAGAGTTTGCAGGTACTAAATCAATTATTAGGCACATAATGGGTAGAAAGTTCATTTTTAAGAGTTAGTACACAAGCAGTAGTTGGTAGGGATAAGTAAAGAATTTTACATTGATTAATTGAAGGGGGTAGGCACATGGATATTTATATAACAGCTATGGTCTAAATATGGATATTACTTATGAGACCCAAGGATAATGGTGAATGAACTGATATTGCAATGAAGAAGAAAGATTAAACTTGAACACTATTATGTTTTCTAGAAGTAGTGACTATGTATCATGTCAAAAGTATGAAACTCACCTACAAGAAAGAAAAACAAAAACAGATGCTGCTGGCTTCATCAATGCACAATTCATTGAGTGGTATTGTTTGAAAAAAATGAGTAAATTCCGATCTATCCTGAATTCCGATCTATCTTGAATTGACAGTATTAACTTAGTGAGAGAGTTCTCTTACTATCTTGAAGCCTCCACACATCAGACAACTAAGTCTTAACCTTTACCTTTTTTGTGAACACTACTTAAAACTTTTTTTCCTGTCAGAATGTTTTTTTCCTTGTTTAAGTGTAAAACATAGTGTATCCTAGCTTCAAATATGGGCTGGGAAGCTGAGAAGAAATGCTAATGCAGCTGGAAAGTGAAAAATAGCACATGCTAAAAATGTGCTGTGACCTAATTGTCAGCAGTGAAGTAGTGTGATATACATACCACAACTACGTTAGGGATAGTGCCACATAAGTCAACAATCTGCTAGTGGAAACAGCAGGAATCATGGTAGGAGGTGGTTAGAGACATAGCTGTTCATGTAACCAAGACAGTCCTGTAGCACACATGAAGTATTCCTTTGGCTATGCATTAACAAACCTGCACTGTCATTCCACTTTGGGCATGGCTAATAGCCCACAGTAAGACTAATTTCATGGTCATCTTATAATTCAAAAGCGTAGGTAAAAGATGTATAGAACAGTAAGAAAAGGGAAACAGGACCCATATGAAGACACAATATTTTTTTTTTATTGCTTGTATGAACAGGCATCCATTTTGAAATTAAAAATGGTAAAGAGGAAAGTGTAAAGGATCCAAGCACACCTTGTCATTTTATCATCTTGATTCTGTCTTGCTAGTTAATGAATCAGTATAATGAGTGTAAGACATATAAGAATACAAATGTTTGACCTCTGTCGATGAGTATTTGTAAGAGCTGTAAGGTCACAACATCATTTTTTTAAATTCTCAAGCCATACCCACTGGGAGTTAAAGGTACACACTCAAAAGAGCTGTACTGGAGGCGATGAGTTAATTACATTCATGTTATACCCACTACACTATTTCAGTAACATTGATGATGACCTTATCTTCTGTATCCAATTACTAAGCTACTAATCTAAGTTAATATTTCAAACATTACCTATGTTTGACCAGCATATTTCATATAATGCTGCTGTAAGTCCTTCAATGACTATTCATAACCAAGCTTGTTCATCAAGAAGAGTGTTTTTAAAAAGAGTAAATGACTATGCTTCACAGTGACATGTAATCATTTATCTCAATTAATGCGTCCAAACATGGCATGTTATCTACTTTTCCCTGTATCCCCACCAAACCAACTTTGATCTACTGGCCTGCAGTGTTCTTTATCAGCAACCTTGGGATCAGTGTTATTTTCAAAATATACAAAAAGTATGTTTTATCCTCTGGACAAAATTAATTGCTAGCCCTTGTTTAATTTATGTTTTTTATTAAAGCACTCCACCACAGATGTTAGCTTGCCCACCCCCCAATCCTGCACTTCCTAACAGCAGTCTCCCTTTGCATGCTGTTTTAACTATTTGAAAGTCCTGCTCTTTTTCTAGTATTACTAAACCCTTTCTCCTATAAATTGTGGTCTTTCTAAATCCCACATACTCCTGGTACAAGTGTTTTTATTTTATTTCGAAAGAAAGGTATGCAAGACAAGTAAGTCCAAAGTACCTACTGTTTTTCCCTGATAGTTTCAGGACATTAGCTGACTCCCCCCCCCCCCCCACACACACACACACAATTCTGTACTTCTTACTGCAGTCTCTTTATTTATATGTCCTGCTGATTTTCTACTTCTACTAAACCCTTTCTCTTATAAGTTCTTGTCTTCCTAATTTCCGCATAACTCCTTGGTAAAATAGGTTTATTTTATTTCAATAAGAAAGGTATCCAGAACAAGCAAGTCAGAGTACCTACTGCCTTTTCTTATTGTTTCTGTAGACTTGCATGTCAATGACATCAGGGCCAGCCCTTTTCATCATACTATTGGCTATCCACCACTTTTGTGGTCTATTCTGATCCTCCCCGTCCCCCACAAGAACAATTATAGCCTAATCAGGACCAGCACTTTTCATCATACTATTGGCTATCCACCACTTTTTCTGGTGTATTCTGTCCACCCCCTCCCCCACAAGACCTATTACAGCCTAACCTAGCTTTCTTAAGCTACAGGAGCCATTTTTAAAATCCCCTTGGTGTAGCTGCTTGTCTCGTCGGATGGAGTGCTCATACCTAAGGTTATTTTTCATATTTGTTTCTCTTCATTTGTAGAATTTATTGATGTTGATTTCCAACTTTGTAAAGTGTAATGAAGCTAGACAAATGGGGGACAGTATTTTCAGTACCTCTATGTGCTCTTGAAACTGTTTACCTAGCCATTGTATTAGGGTGGCCCAGATACTGTACTTACTAGAGTATAGACTTATTAGAGCTTTGTTACTGGTGTAGAGCATTTATTGTTGGAATATTATTGCTGCTCACGTTATTATTGCATTTTTTAAAAAATCGCCCAGTTATTAGTGTAAACTTTTCCTCACCTATTAATTTAGAATGTGTGTTAGACCACTTAAATTTGTATCAGTATTCCTACATCTGTTCTTAAAATCTTAGCAGTCCATGTTACACTTCTCTGCGTCTAACATGAACAGTATTGTACTGACCAATGTGCTTAGTTCTGTAAATGTTATCTTCTATTCTCACCTTCTGATATATTTTCAATTACATTAATCTGTTGAATGTGATAACTGACACAACTTGTCTTAAATTTCACATCATCACAAACTGAGGCATTTATCTATGTATAGCTTACCTAGTTATTTTTCTTTTTTATCTCTCCACTCCTCTGTTAGCGCCTTTTGCATTTTTTTCTTAACAATTGCAGTATTTTGTGATAATATTGCTTATTTTTCTTCCCAGCTTTTCATTTTAATCTACTTTTCCCTGGATTCCAGCCAAGCCAACTTCGATCTATTGGCCTGCAATGCTCTTTATTAGAACTGGGCAACCTCAGGATCAGTGTTATTTTCAAAATATACAGAAAGTACATTTTATCCTCTGGACAAAATTAATTGCTAGCCCTTGTTTAACTTCTTTTTTTAATTAAAGCACTCCACCAAGGATGTTAGCTTTCCCCCCACTCCTGTACTTCCTAACAGCAGTCTCCCTTTGCATGCTGTTTTAACTATTTGAAAGCCCTGCTGTTTTTCTAGTATTACTAAACCCTTTCTCCTATAAATTGTGGTCTTTCTAAATCCCACATACTCCTGGTACAAGTGTTTTTTTTATTTTATTTCAAAAGAAAGGTATGCAAAACAAGTAAGTCCAAAGTACTTACTGTTTTTCCTGAGTGTTGCAGGACATTGCCCCCCCCCCCATTCATGCTGTTTAACTATTTATATGCCCTGCTGTTTTTCAACATCTACTAAACCGTTTCTCTTATAAATTTTTGTCTTCCTAATTTCCGCATAACTCCTTGGTAAAATGTAAAATAGGTTCATTTTATTTCAATAAGAAAGTTATGCAAAACAAACAAGTCAGAGTACCTACTGCCTTTTCTTATTGTTTCTGTAGACTTGCATATCTGTGAAATCAGGGTCAGCCCTTTCCATCATACTATTGGCTATCCACCACTTTTCTGGTCTATTCTGTCCACCCGCACCCCCACAAGACCTATTACAGCCTAACCTAGCTTTCTTAAGCTACAGGAGGCAGTGCCTTTGTACTACTGCAACATTAAGTTTAGTACCCAACCATATCCTAGTCCCTCCCTTATTTGAAAGCTTACCTCTGCTCCTTGCTGGTCCCCACATTTAACTAATTTATATCTTACAATTGGCTTCTCAGTAGTCAAATTTCATTAAATAAAGATTGTATTCATGTACCATAACCTTGTCAAGCTTACTGATAGTTTTATTTGAAGATTGTTACCTGCAGACCTTGGTGCTGCCCTACTCCATTTGCCCTCAATAACGCTTGGGCTCACTCCGCTCCCCTACCCTGCCCCCATTTCCCACCTACCCCCACTATACCTAGTCTTGTATCTAGCTATTTCCTCCCATCGAAACTACAACCAATCAGAGATTAGACATTCCCTTTCAATACACTCCATTAACCTATACTAAGTTGCATACTCCCTCCATATCCCCACCTACAATAATGAAACCATCACATAATAAGAGAATAACCACTATCCTTTCATGCAGTCTCACTATCCTATTTATCCTAACACTAACCCTCTACCTCACCTCCTACCAAACCACACTAAATGCTACCAATGCTACCACAACAAAGCATTCTTCTATTTATATTCCTTACACTCCTCACTACAGACAACACATATCCCCAAGCTTATACCATCACACTACGATAGCATCTAACTCACTCATTTTACTCCCAGTCACTCCTCGACCACCAACAACAAACAAGAATATAGCCATCCTAACTAAACTTTCCAAACTCTTACACCATATAAACTACCAACTGATCCTAGCAGGAGACATACACCCAAATCCAGGGCCTAACCTATGCAAACTACCATAGCTAATTCAACCATCTCCTCTACCCATTTACCCACTACTAGACCAAAACCAGACTACTAATTCTGAGCTTAAATATTCACAGTATTAACAATAAGGTGCACTTATTCCATGCACTACTATCCACCTACTCCCCTCATATATTATGAGTTCATTCCTACTGGATACAATGTGCTACACCACAATAGACTGTCTAAAAAAGGAGGTGGGGTAGCATTACTCTATAAGAACACCCTTAATATCACCACTATTAATCCACAAATCCCTTCCTTCAATAACTCTGAACTCCTCCTGGCTAAACTCAAACTTAGCGATAAAAGGAAAATCAACATTATTACATGCTATATACCACCAGTTAACAACATTCCTACCCTAGAAGCCTTCCTGCAATGGACAAGTGAAAACCTGCACCAGGAAACTACCATCTTCACTGAATTCAATATAGAGTGGAACTCATGTTCAGCTGTTAAGCCCACAGACCATATCAACCTCTACAGTTTCTCACAAGTCATCCAATCAAGCACTAGACTAGGAAATGCAAAAGTCAAAAGGAGCCTCCTAGACTGGATCTTAATAAATAAAACCAACATATCATACCAAGCAGGCATCCTACTGGACTCCCTTAGTGACCATAAACCCACCTCCTACTAAAATTCAAAATCCAGGCCAACTCTAACCCCATATTACAAACAACCCATAACACAAAAATCTTTGACCCCCAACAAATTCAAACTCAAGCTAAAGCGCCATAACTGGAACATACTAAATGTACTATGTACTACTACTAGATGAAGCCACAATCCATCCTAGAAATCCTAAATGTCCATGCTCTAGCTCGGACCACTAAACTCAAAATGAAAACAGCCCCCTGGCTTACCAGAGAGACCAAAAATAGAGTATTAGAAAGGAACAAAGCCTGGTATCACTGGAGAGCCACAAAGAACTCAGCAGCTAAGGAACAATTCCAAAAATTTAGGAATGAGACAAATAAAGCAGTTATTTTAGCTAAAAAGAACTATTTCCAACAGCTACAAAACAAGCATCACAACAACCCCAAGAAATTCTGGGCAAGAATAAATAAGCTACTCCACCCTGGTAGACCCTCTACCCCTACCACCAACTTTTACTAGTGAAATCACAAATATTTCAAGCATTTAACAAATACTTCATAGAAACTATTTCTAATCTTGTTCAAAAACAGTCCACATCCATCATCACTAATTACCCAAAGCTTGTAGATAGACCCAAAACAGCCTTTCAGGTTCAATCCATCCCTACCAACTATGTCAAAAGGTTGCTATCCAGACTTAAACCTAATACATTAGCAGCTGATGGGATACCTGCTGAATACCTTCAGATGGCTGCCAATGAAGTTGCCTTCCCTATATTCATCCTTCTAAACAGATATATCTCGGAAACCTCAATACCACTCATCTGGAAGACCTCCTATATTATCCCCCTCCATAAAGGTGGTAGCTCCACCAACCTCACCAACTATTGCCCCATAGCCATCCTGCCTCCACTAGCTAAAATACTTGAGAAATGTATACACCACCAACTTATGCCATACCTGCTTAACAACTAACTTCTCTCTCCTACCCAACATGTATTTAGGCCTTCTCATAACACAACCACCACCCTGCTCTCTTCCTCATCAACCAAAACAAACACACAGGCAATCTAATTTCTGCCATATTCTTGGACCTATCAAAGGCCTTTGATATAGTCAACCATCTTAAACTAGTACAAGTCTTTACTGACCTTGGTCTTAGTAACCAAGCATTAGCTTGGTTTCAGAACTATTTACAAGAAAGACAACAAGCAGTATGGTGTGGCAACAACCTATCCACACTGCTACCCATCACCACAGGATTCCCACAAGGTTCTATTTTAGGTGCCCTCCTATTATCCATTTTCACCAATAACCTCCACAGCATTTGTCAAGATGCAACAGTTATACAATATGCTGACGATTCAATACTTGTCTGCTCACCCAATGATCCTCAGAAACTCCTATCAATAACCAACAAAGGCTTCCATACCACTGAGAACTGGTTTCTTCACAAAAACCTAATACTAAATCCCAAAAAAAACAAACTGTTGCTATTTACACCTAACAAATATACCACAATACCCAGCCCATTTAATATTAGGTCCAGGGATGGTTCTGTCATCTCCCCTGACACTCAAACTAAATTGCTAGGAGTGACCATTGATAATAACCTCAAATTTGATCAGCATATAAATAAGACCATTAAAAATATCCATAAAAAACTGGGCAGGATATTTAAAAATAATCCACTTCTAACACAACCTGCTAGGATAAGAATTGCTCAAACTCACCTCCTTTCCACACTATTTTATGCCTCACTTATTCTCACCAACTTACCCAAAACTGAAATTGCCAAACTCAACACCTGTTACAGTTGCAAAATTTGCTACCAGTGCCCTCTTCCAACCCCACCACTGCCATTCCTTAAAACAACTTGGCTGGCTTGAATTCCCTAATCTCCTAAACTATCATCAACTTTCCTTTTCCCATAATCTCCTACTACTCCCAGAGAAAACTCCAGCTCTGGCCAATCTACTAGAACTACAAGTTAAAGTTGGACAACTTTGCTCTAGCGACAAAAAAATTAATCAAGGTCACTAAGACCAACAACACAGCAGGGGACTCCCTCTTCCCTAACTACATAGGCAAAATTTGGAGCACCTTACCTACTGCTATTACCTCAGCAGGCTCAAAGATTACATTTAAAAGACTCCTGAAAGAACACCTAAAGCACACATGGATATGCACATGTCCCCCACCTGGCTGACACCCCCCCCCCCATCCTCTCCCCTTACTCTTGCCCTCTGACTTCAGCTTCATCACCAAAAGAATGCAACTTCTCTAGCTTTCTTCCTGTTCCACCTCTAATTCTAACCCCTTAGTCAGTACCCATATGTCTCTGCTAGGACACTCTGTTATCTGTCCACTAAACTTTACTTTTCTCTTTACACCTCTACTCTTACTCTGTACTTAAGCTACTTACTCCTCCTGCTTTTCTTACTTAACCTGTTATCCAATTTCCCATCTCTGTCTCTTCTCCTGCTACTGTGCTCCCTGCTATGTCTAATCTTTGCTCTCTTTGTTGCTATACTCCATGCTGTGGCTAACTTGCTCACAACTCAACTGTATAAAGCAAAAAATGCAAATCTTACTAACAATGTTCACCTTTATGTAATGCCTCCACCTAAAACTGTAAAAGATGTGTTCCGGCTATATAAATATGTTAAGTCTTAAGCTTCAATGCTATGTTACTAGTCAATGTTAAGTTTGGTACTATCTATGTAAATCTGAATGCTTCTGTATACACCTTATATTTTGCTTAAAATTTAACTGTGGAGATTTTCTCCCTGGGCCTCTGCTGCAAATGGACATGCATCCAGTTGGACTTTCCAGGTCAACAAGTGTAAAATAAATAAAATAAATACATTTCCTGAAGAGTTCAGTTGAACAGTCTTTATGTGGGGTCAAATACAACCTGTTTACCTACACAAAAGGCAAACACAGAGAGTGGGAAGATGCTGAGACAAATGGTGAGGAGCTACAAAGATACTTTACAAAAAACACAATCCAGGGTGGAAACAACCACACAGGAAACAGGATGAACCAGAGTTTAATGTCAGCTTTAGCACTTTCATCTATATGTAGCACAAGACTTCTTCAGAAACATTATACTAATACAAAAATTCCATTAAATACTGTTCCATAGTTTGCCCTCCCCTAAAAAAAATCTGCTGCAACAACCAGTGAAATACACACTCCAATTAAAATACTTTACAAATTCTTGACAATTAAAGACTTGGTATCACACATTCTTCAAGACAAATGTTCTTTAAAAAAACACACACACACATTTGGTATGTACAAGAACTTCATACTGTATAAGAACAAAGCTTCAAAATGCTGGCAGTGGATATAGTTTCATTGAGTTCAGGTGGAAAACAAGCATTAAGCCTAAGTTGCCACCTTAAGTCTTTATATTCAATGTTGTCAGCCCAAGGACCACCTCTTACATTTTTGTTAATCACTTCAAGACAGAAAAATCCAAATTCATAACCAGAGTTTTCAACCACGTGCTTAGAAAGTGCATTGTTCTGGTTCCCTTTCTTAATAGCATTGATGTGCTCATATATACGATCTTTAAACCTTCTCTGGGTCTTTGCTATATAGAACCCCTTACATTGCTTACAGGCAGCCAGGTAGACAATCCTGACAGTATTAAAGTTGCAGAAAAGATTTTTTATTTGAATGTAAATACCATTAACAGTGGTCTCATGACCTCCTATGATGTATTTGCATAGGCCACAAAAAACACATTTATGGGTACCAGTTCTCCCACTGATCCTATTCAAAACACCACCCTCTCCATTTTCTAAAATTTCCTTAATATGCCTCCCCTTTTGTAAACAATTTTGACACTACCCTCAATCAACTTTTAAATGTCATGAAAACATGAAAAAACATTCCAGTTCTTTTTCAAAATTTCATAAATGTGATCATTAATGGGTAAATAGGTGAAGACAAAGGTTAGCTTATAACCAAAATTGTCTCCATCATCAGGTCTATTATTTAGGCCAAAAGTGTCACAATCACCATTTAATGGGGGGAGGGGGCTCTTATCTTATTTTCTCATCTATCTCATATCTCATATTTTGTACCAATTCCTAAGGGCAACCTCTCGCCCAAAACATATTGGCAAAAAATTCACATTCATGGGAGTAGGTTTCTTCTTGAGAAACTATCCCTATCAATTGTACAAATTACCCCTTTACAATGCCATGTTTTTGATGTCCCAGGTGGCAACTGTCACAATGTAGGAGGCAATTTGAAAATGTGGGTTTCCTGTAAATGCTGACCAACCTTTTGTTCACTGTGTCTTTGATAATATTGACATCTAAGTATGACATGTCTTGTTTACTGCATTGGGAGGTAAAAACAAGAAAATCTGTTGTTTGATTAATATAGTCAAGGAAAACCTTCAATGCAGCTAAACTTTTTTTCCAAACAATAAAGATGTTGTCCAAAAAATTTAACTACAGGGCCCATGGTGAGGCCTCTCTGTACTTCTCAAAAATAAACCTTTTCTCCCATTGCAACATTACTACGTTTGCAAATATGGGGGCACAGGGACCCCTGGTGCCACTCCTTTTTTTCTGAAAAAATGTAGTGCCCATTAATATAAATATAGTTATGTTTCAACATCATCTCCATTGACACATCTAAGGTATTGATCTCCTTATTAGAAAAAAGGTGGCTTTCAGTTAGAAAATCATGATACTAATCTAAACCCTCCTCATGAGGTATCACATTGAATAGATTAACAACATCCACAGTACAAAAAAATTAAGTCATCTTTAAATTCAATTTTAGACAATTTAGGAAGGAAGTCCCAGGAATCCCTACAAATGTGCTGTACACTCTCCAACACTTTTTTTTAATTTAATATCCACATGTTTGGCCAAAGGATGGGTTTTAGATTTGGATGCATCCACAATTGGCCTCATCAGTGGATCCCTTCGTTTTTTTGGGATTTTGGGCAATCCAAATATCGTAGGTATTATTGGGTACTTCACAGCCAAAAAAGTCCATTTGTCTAAACTGATCTGTTCTTGGCCAAGCATGTCCTACAATTCCCAGTCAATTCTGGCATAAGCTATGTGTACTATGTTGAGAGAGGTTTCCTCATAACAATCACTATCAAGTAAAAATGCCAGCATTTTGTTAAAATAATCACTTGAACTCATTAATACTACCCCCCAGCCCTTGTGAGCATCATGACCGTTATGATTTTGTCATTACAAAATTGCTGCAACAGTTTTCTGTCTACATCAGATAGGTTAAAAAGAATATATTTACACTGATTTTTCCACAAGTTCCTAAACTTAAATTTGAAGAGTCTTTCAAAAATTACTAATGGCCACATTAAGGGGGGGGAGGTTTAAAACGCTACTCCTTTTCAGTGCTTTACTTTTGAATTAAATTAACAATATTCATTTTGACAGTAGGAATAAAATTAAAACCTTTACATAGTAATTCAACAACATGTTCATCAAATGATTTGTCAGAGTAGTTATACAAGTAAAAGTCACCTTTTCTGTTGCTCATAATACTGGGAGCAATGCCCTCATGTTCATCCAAGTCTGCTGTAAATAACTCCTTGCTGCTTAATAATCCCAATGTGGATTGTTGTTCCTCCACAGTTGTCACTGAAATCCCCCATTCGTCCTCCCCTGAGAGTAATTCTGATTTTGTTTCTTCTGCCATTGATTCTTTATCCTGTCCAAGCATCTCAGAAACTCCCGCTCTAATACATAAAGATACATTACAGACAGATGAAGGACACTTACTGATGAGGAGAAGGACTGGAAAACAAACATGGAAGAGTATGGATACACCAGGAAAGGGAATGAATGCTATGATGCAGTAATAGTGAGAACTGTACAGTGCTGCAAACTAGCAATGAAGGCACCTCCATGAGCCCAGAGTCATAGCAAGGGTAGGGAGAACAGGGGGACAGTCCTTGACGTAAGCTGCAATGAGGTCACAGTCTCTCATGCAATATATCGACATATAACACAATGTGCTGATCATACAGTTTAAAGACATTTACTCTTCCTTGTTCCTTTACTACACTACAAGCCCCCACCCCAGATAAAAATGATGGAAACGGCCTTTGCTGTTGTAGTGCTGATTGCACTGTCAAGATTTCAGTGGTCAAGGAACTGGCTTTGCATGATATACTTAGATACATATACATACACTGATTTTCAGCATTCAAGGATACACATACTTAGTCAGCTGGATAAAGGCGAATGATAATTTTACATTTTAAGAATCTGTGTAGTAATCAGAATATGTTGGAACACCTCTTTGCAAAGGGGAGATCGATCACAATCTAGTAATCAGCCTTTATGCATGAACGGTGCCACAACACTGCCCTAATTAATGGCTACTTGGCCTGCTGGTGTACAAATGGGGGATGACACATTTACTGCCCATTAGTACAGGTATTGTGATAGTGGCAATATGTGTCTTTATGAATCTGTTGCCATAGTTCCTCCTGGTATAGAACTAGCAAGTAACAATAGCTTCTGAAAGTGCTCACACTGGAATGGCTTCTGCATTTTACAGTAGGGAAAAAAAATCCTTCCCCACCTCTTGCATCTGCACCACCTGCTAGGAAAGTTAGCACAAGGTGGGTGTCTGCCATAGTCTTGAGATGGTGATAAGTCATACCACGGGCATCACCCACTCTGGTGAGCAGAGTCAGCTTCAGTGCAGTGACCTGAATATGTGTTACTCAGGCCTTCTCCATCAATGGCAGGAAGAGGCAAGGCAGATGGAGCCAAAGTACTACACTTAGCACAATGAACTGGCAATTAATGTAACAAACTGTAATTATTAACAAATGTATGCTGTTTAATTTTTTTTCTCCTTTTCTGTTCTTCATGTGGTGAGATATGGCAGACTGGGCTGATCTGCTCTAGATGTCAAGAAAAACTGTCTAGGTGAAGAGGTGCCTATATTTAATAGGTATTTGCCTCCATATTTCTGATTCACCTGACTCACTGCCATTGTTGGAAATGTGTCTGTTTAGTTTCTCCACTGCTGTCTTGCTTGTGACATATTACTTGCAACTGGGGTTAAGCTGTGCTGCTCTCCTCAACATTTCTATGTATTCCCCACATTAACTGCTAAATGCATTATAAACTGACACTGGGCACAAGACTGCCATTAATGGTGTAGATTACAGCACTGGAACACATGCAGCTGGCAGCAGTAAGTGCCATGTGGCTGTCTGTCAGCCAAGCAAGTCCTGTATGCTGTTCCTTTCAGCCTGGTATGGAGCCTTGTTGGGATACTCATTCCAGCACACATAATCATGCTTCTTACCCCTGGCATGTCAGAGGCACGTGGACATTGGGCTGTCATACACTGCAGGTCTTATCATGATATATGTCAGCACAAGTATTGACAGTGCACTATGCCTATTCCTGTTGATAATATGAGGCTGGTTATAAATGACTGTGTCACACGCACAGTACATCACAACTTTTGCCTAGCAGTTTACACTATCCGCTAAAATTTCATTACACTGTTCACTATATTTTTAAGGAAGGCTAATTTCTGCCAAGTTTCCATGAGTGTTGCACTTAGAGTTGTGACAGTATTATGATGTGCCAATGCTCAAAGAATGGTGACAGGGTATCTTTTTTGTGGTACAACATAGTGATGTACGTTTTTGCTTAGTTTTCGTTTTTTAATACCGTCATCTTCTTCATTTTATTATTTTTCTCTTTGATGTTTTGTTTCTCTCTATTTACCTTCACACATTATGCAGTACTGGCCATGGATCTGGCAGTGGTGTGACAGTGATAACAGCATCATGCACCTCCCCAGTCATGAACTGCTGGGTCACCAACAGTCTCCAGGCAAACCTCTGAGCAGTGTGACAAAGTTCTTTCTACATGAGACTAATTCCATGTTAATTTTAAAATTCAAATGTGAGGGTGAAGGGTATATAGGACAGTCAGTAAGGGGAATAGCATGAATAGCAACACACAGTAGGGTAAGATTAACAGAAGGGAGGTGTGTTGGGGGAGTGGTGAAAGATTTATTTATTTAGTTAGTTATTATTTTACTCTGTGGAACAGCGCGCGCACACACACACACGCACACACACACACACACACACACACACACACACACACACACACACACACACACACTCACACACACTCTATCCCATTTTATCAGTTTGATTCCTTCATAATGGAACATGAAACTGTAGAATGAATAAAAAAGGTGTAAAGATATTTATTTGGATTAATTAGATTAATAGTATACCTATTAGCCTATTAGAGTAACATCGACAATCAGCTTATCTTTAATATCCTATTACTAAACTATTAATCTGAGTTTACCTTAACCTACATATTTCTTATAATGCTGCTGCTACAGGTACTGTTATGATCATTTAAACCCAAGCTTGCTCACCAAGACCACTGTGCTTATAAAAAGTAACTTACTTCAACTCACAGTGGCACCTGATGATTTATGAAGATCATTGTTAGTGTAGGTTAAACTGCTTTGCAGATTGAGAAAGGTAGTATGTAGACAGAGGTACCAAAGGTGAGTAAAACAGTGTTCTGACATGTCGCAAGCTCTTCTTTGCAAGACAGGAAACTAAGTGTTACTTTTGATCAATGTCATAAGATTTCCAAAAAATGTCAGTTCAACTGTCATTTTGTGTCAGCAATTATGACATGTTTACCTACACAAAAGACAAACACAGAGAGGGAATGTACTGACATAAATGATGGGTGGGCGAGGGTGCTACAGACATACATGACAAGTGCTGTTGAGGAGGAAAGGACAAAAAACATGGAAGGGGAAGATGCACAAGGAACGGGAAGGGAACATGACAATGTAATATAGGGTGGGGTGAGTAATGACTGTAAAGCTGTACAGTAATATAACAAAGTACATTTAGTCACTTCTATGATTGTCTTTATGACTGGTCCCAGAGCCTTAATAAAGGTAGGTTGAAGGACGAGATTACCTTTGGTGTAAGGCAGTGTCTAATCCTTTATGTAAGCTGTTATGGGGTACAGTCAGAAATTGCCTATAATGTGCAAGTGCCAATGGGGTGTAAGTTTAGTACTGATATTCTTTTCCTGGTTGTGCAAATTAGCAACTGTACAGCTTGCTAGAGTGAGTCAGTGAAGTTTCATTTTTAGGGAGGTCTTCAACCTTGTCAACTTTTTTGCCAGCTGGCAGCATGATGGTAGGGGCCATGCAGCTGTGCAACTCTGGAAATGATTCATTGATGTGCTCCAGGGAGCCAGTCTTGGTCCCAATCTTACCGCTCACATCAGCAATCATCCGTCCTTCCACCTCCTGCTGGGAGACCAACCAGGACCTCCTGGGGACACTTTCTGATACCATATACCCTACAGGAAAAACAGCAACAGAGTACATCAATGACCTTTTCAGGTTGCCTCCCATAGAACATTTGTCTGCTTAGTGGCTTGCATGGAGACTGCTGGTGACCCGGCAGTTGATTGCTATGCAGGTGTACAGTGTTGTAACTGCTGCCACATTAATAGCTCTCAAATGTCCAGATTTTCACATAATGGCAAGATTTTTGGCTCATATTTTTGGTCTGTTCCTCATAAAATGTGTTTTTCTAGAAAATCACTGGGATGATCTGAAAGTAGAAATAATTAAATAATGACATACATGTGTGTTTCAGACTTCAGTTCCTTTAGACAATGTGTGTTAAAACAAACCCTGTGACGCCAGCAACTTTAGAAAATGTGTGTTAAAACAAACCCTGTTACTCCAGCAACTTTCTAAGTTTATCGCAGCAGTATTTAAAATCTGTCCCTATTTTTGAGCCTTTGTTCCCCCATTTTGTCAGGCTTAATCCCAATTTCTTGCATTAAGAGGTTGAGGTACAGCATATCCAGATCAGTGGCTGATAATGCATAACATATGAAACTAATTGGACAGATACAAAACAGTATAAAATAATAAAATGAGGAAGATGACAATGATACTGTGATACTGCTGCCCAGAAGTGTTTTCTGTTATGGCGCAACTTTCTGTGTCATCCCACTACACCACCTGTGATATCCCTGGGAAGGGCATGCAATGGGGCTGGCTGGCATATCATCCAGCCTACACAGAGTCTCAGCCACTGCCCCTGCCTTATATAGTCAAGTGCTCCCCATCATAGGTTCATAGGGGTATACAAGACTTTTGACTTCTGCTGCCTTTATTAGACCAGTCATGCAAGTCCAATATACCTCATAAGTTCTTCTGTCTCTGAGATTATTTTAATGGGTGTGTGTCATTTATGGTCTGATATAAAATCTACATCTGTCTGTCAGCACTATAGGTGCCAGACCAGGGATGAATTTCTATTTCGCAATCCACTGGTCCAAGTCGTGGTAGAATAGAGCCTATTTCAGAAAAAGGAGAGTCTCTGAGATGCTTAACTATCTCTCCAATAAGTCTTTTTTAAGTTTAGATAATTAAACCTAGTAGTTCCATTGCTGTTCATTTTGCAGATATGCAAAAGTTCTAGCAGAGTAGGATCCAAGGATGCTTTGTATGTCAGGGATAAATTGCCTCTCAGAAATCTGCAGGAAATGGAGAAAAGAGACAGGGCTTTGAGGGGATCTCCATACGACATTGGTTTTATGCCCAATATTCTTTTTAGTGAAAAACCTCTGTGGATGCTTCATTTGTTGCATATGCCTAGTCAGGTACATGCCAAAGGGGCATTATACACAGTGATGGGTCTGACAAAGGCAGAGTATGGTGATATGATGAATTCCCTGGACTTAGATGCCATACCCTAATGTATAAGTTGAGTAACATAGAATGATTTTCTTACTACCTTAGACACATGTTGGTCAAAATCCAGGTAATTACTAACACAAGTCCCCAAATCTCTGACTACTGTGTCTGCACTTCTGTTCAAGCATCCACCAGAGATCTAATATAAGATATGTCTGAGTCCATGACTTCTCTGCTAGGATGAGCAGTCCAGTCCTCCCTAGCATTTCCTCAGACATCAGATCTGTACTATAGTCAGAACTTCATCACTCTAAACCATGGCACTGGCAACTTTGTAATAGTCTTGTTGTCATTATTAATCAGCATCATGTGTTTACAGCTGCATGGATCTGCTGCATCCCTTTTCTGTTTTAGTAACAGCATTACTAAATTACATTTCAAAAACTGTGAAACCTCTCCTGATCTATCACTTCTCTTGTATCCTTTAACTAATTGCATCCTGATGTAGCCACTCTGGATGTATAAACATTAATAAGGAATCCATCCCTACCTCTGGCACTTCCACTTTTCATGTTTCTGCTTGCCAGCAACATTTCTGCTTTGCTCATGTCCTAGTCTAAGCGTCCTTATCTACTTCATATACACTTATCCACTCAGATCCATTCACTCTATATTATCATTCAGAATTTCTATTAAATGCACCAAAGACTTGTTTTCTTATCCTACCTCAATACCTTTCCCAACTGTGATCTGATCACTTTCACCCTTATGTTATATTTTATTTATGTTAAATATTAAGGTACATAACTCCTCACACCATCTCCCCTGTAGCCACTGAAATTCATATTAAGACTTTCAATTTGACATTTCTTTTGCCTTAGTTAATACACCTTAATCTGTCTTTTCCCTTTTCTTGTCTACTGCACATGCTGTCTTGTTATATTTGTCTTTATGTGCAAGTTTTCATTCAGTACCTTTTTATCCTTTTTATTTTGCTTTTGCTTTTCATTTGCCAGTAATCTGCTTGAGAGAAATGCCTTGATATTGTCCACAAAGCGGCCCCTTAGAACTCCCTCATGATCTCATTTTCCAGAAGCAGGCATGAAGTATCATTCTGAAAAGTTATCTTGTGTTAGTTATCCCTTTGTTTATACATACATATCTTCATCATTCTGACCCTGAAATCTGGATGTCATTAGATATGTGCCTGCCTCCAGTCATGTCTACTATCATCTCTGTTCAGAGTCTTCTTCCATAAATCTGTGTGACCACTTTACTCATGCATTACTATTTCTAATAAATATCAATCCTACATGTTTTAGATACCATTCCATCCAGATGTCTTCTAATCTTCATTATTAAATAAAGAGATTCAGCTTTTATATCTGTATTTCAGAATTAAATGATTTCAACTTTCAATATTTATGTTTTACAGAAAGAGTAATTACATTGGATGTATTTTAAGCTTATTTATTCTCATTCCTACAAGTTTACCAATATTGACTATTCACTTCCCTGTATTCCCAAAGTCTACCAAAAAATTTGACTTCTCAGACATAAGATAAATACCATTGGTGACAGGAATGTGATAGAAAAAAAACTTGGGCAAGAGGGAGTGTAGAAATATTTGGGAATTTATGAGGGATCAACAATAAAACATGAACAAATGTGAATAAAGCTTAATAAGGAATATTTTAGAAGACTTAAATTAATTATGAAAACAGCATTGACATTTAGGAACAAAGTTCAAACTATAAACCACTTTGCTCTTCCAGTCTTAACTTACAATTTTGGAGTGACTGACTGGCCCTAAAATGTGTTGGATAGATTTGGACAGGAAGACAAGAAGGATGCTTCATGCTCATCAAGTAATTTAATAAAAATTAGTGCATAGCAAGATCATATATTTCCTGCTCTGAAGGAGATATGGGCCTCCTCGTAAATGATTACATGTATAGATCTGCAATTGTGGGACTACATACATATCTGCTGACCAAGCAAGACCTAACCTTAGTGAAAGTTTTGAAACATGAGGAGAATAAGTCTAAGATGACTTCCCTGCTTAGTTTAGCAGAAGCATATCGGCGTTAAGAGGTAATGGAAATAAAAATAGTAGATAAAATTCAGACAGCAACTAAATGTGTAAAAAAAAAAAAAAGAATATAAGGTTAAGAAGGATCATATTAGAAGGCAAGAAATGTGGAAAATGCATAAATATAATTGCAAGTATAGCAAAGTCTTGGAACAACTTCATGTTGATCAGGACTGAATGCAGCAAAGGTTAAGGAGAGGTGAATTTTAAACCAAAAGATGAAAGGTTAGTATTGGTGGCCCAATATAGTGGAGTCATACACGTTGGTTTACAAAGTCCATTGAACATGTGAAAGAAACAGGCAAATTTAGGTTGTGTAAAGCAGAATTGCAAACAGTTGCATATCTTAATATGGCAAGACTGTTGCACTGGGGATTGTGTTAACATTATAATACTGAAGTAGCTGAAAAACACTGTAAAGAAGAGCCACAAAGCATCATAGAAAATGAAGTTTATATTACATGGGATCATCCATTACCAACAGTTCAAGAAAACCAGATATAGCAGTTTATGAAAAGAAGACAAAAGTAGCATTTGTTATTGAAATTGCTACACCCAGTGACTATAGTGTCTTACGTACAGAGATACAAAGTTATAAAATAACAGGATTTGCAGGCAGAAATGAAGACAGTGTGAAAGACAGATACCCAAACAGTTCCAGAAGTAGAAAGAGTAATGGATCTTATAAAAAGAATTTATAATGATACATAGATATGTTACCGATACATGTTAACGCCATACAAACTGCAAAAGGAGTCATTACTGTTCATGTTGTGGGTGCTGCAAAGAGCACTTCTGGCTAACATCAAAGACTGAAACAAAACTAATTTCATGAACATTAATCATAGTTTGACTTAGGAATGGGGTCCATTTCTGTCATGGTATTAGAAACCCAAAATACTTGGAGAAATTAAAACGTGACTGCCCCTCATAATTGCTTTGCTCATTCTGCAAACAGAACTTCACAATCTCTGTACTGTGATATGTAGCGAACTGGAGCATAGCTGTCTGTTAAACCAACCAGTGTTCAATAGCCCTGTTCTCCTCCTAACTAACCATAAGCATAACACATGCAGTAGCTACAACACCCATTCAGATGTTCATTTCTCTTTCATGTAGAATTTCAAAGTAAGTGAACTTTCTACTGTCCCAGGAGTTTACTGATATCATGGTCACATCTGAGTCAGGAGAAAACGGCAAAAAGATTTTGTATGTAGGCTAATAAGTGAACTGCAAGTGTCATGGTGTGCTTAGTCCAATAATTTCTTCCCTATATCTTACCTCTGATGTTGTAACATTACTTAGTGAGTGACCATTCGGTGTTTACCTCTGGGTATCGTTTATGGCCACTATACAATAATGTGTGCATAAAAACATTTACAGAAATACTAGTGCATTTACACAGTATTACTAAAATTGTGTGAAATTCCAAAATCACTCTCTGAGTGGCCTTGAGATCTTGTTAAGATTTCTAAACATTTTGATCTTTTTTTTTTCCTTTTTCCTCTGGTTTTCCACTAATAACCTTTCCACAGGCCACTTAACTGTTTCATTCATCCATACCTGGGATAAAAGCACTATGGCCCATTTTTCCCTAACAATGAATGGCGAGTGAGCCAGGAGTGATGCTGTTTTCCATTAAAGGATTAGGATTTTCTCAGTATGACCCTGACTCAATGCTCATGCTCAGTATGCATTCCTCTGGGAGAGTAAACAACAAATGATGGACAGTTTCACAGACTATTCAGAACTCTGGATTAAAACTAAACCAAGATGCAAAAACCAAACGGCACCTCAGTGTACCTGCCTTAATTTACTTTTGATGTTCTTGTGTGTTTTGGGCACCTCAGTGTACCTGCCTTAATTTACTTTTGCTGTTCTTGTGTGTTTTGGGCACCTCAGTGTACCTGCCTTAATTTACTTTTGCTGTTCTTGTGTGTTTTGGGCACCTCAGTGTACCTGCCTTAATTTACTTTTGCTGTTAAAACTAAACCAGGACAGTTTCTGGAAATACTGAGCTGGAAGATTTTGTCCACAATATTAATGAGAGCAGAATAAGATCAGATGTAAGAAGGGAGGAACAACAGCCAACATCTGTGATAGAGTTATGACAAGAAAAAGCAAGATTAATTTTCCACCAGATCTTTCCATAATGTCATGTCTTTTGACTGATCTGTAAAAAATGCATCCAGTAGGAGGACATACTGATGACCAAGCAATACGCCAATTAAAAAAGATGCTAACAAGCACTCCTGTGCTATCCTAACATTGATGCCACTAAGCTATGAATAGTGGGTTCAGATGCTAGTATCTATGGCTTAGGTGCAGCTTTACACCAAACAAATGAAAACGTAATACATCCTGTTGCTTATTCTCCAGAGTGCTGACAGGGACTGAGCAGAGACTTGTATATTGAAAATGAATGCAGGTATGTTGGCATATGAGAAATTCTCAAGATATCTGACAGGGCTCAAGAGGGTCCTCACTCACACAATCCGTCCACTTCTTTGATGGAAGTCCTTGTTTCCTCTTGCTTTCTTCATATATGTGCCAAATCTTTTTCACCAGATTGTCTTCTTCTTTTTTGCACATGTGCCTGACCCAACCCACAGTAATCTGCTCTCTGTGTCATTCACAGCAATTGGAACTACATTGGTATCTGCTGTGATGTCATCAGTTCACCATCAGACCCACAGTATGCATCCTACCTCCCAAGTCAGGCACTTTATTTCCAACAACCCTTGATTCCTCAGCTGCTCAGCTTTCCCAGTAAATGTTTCTTTACCACACAGTAAGTACTTATCACACCACTGATTTGTGCACCTTACTTTTCAGCTTTTTTGGCATTCTTCTGTCACATTCTACCCTTGACACTCTATGTTAGTTGGCTACAGCCACTCTGAATCTTGCTGTGAGCGCTTCATTCAGACTTCTCTTCTACTCATCAACTCCTAGCAGATACTTAAAGCTGCTAGCCCCTTCCACTATTTTCCCCTCTATCTCATTTTTCAGCTTTTTCTGACTTTTCCCATTTGCTGCCATTACAGCTGTCATATCTGTACTCAGTTTTATCTCATGTACATTCAGTTTTGCATTCCATTTCCCTATTTAGCAAAGTTCTTGCTCAGAGTCTGCCTGTTATGTTACATCAGCTGCATAAAGTAACTTTACTGATCTGTCTTCTCTGACTCATTTGCTAAAGCAATCCATCACCAGTTTGAACACCAGTGGGCTCATAGCTGATCTCTGATGCACACCCACTCCCACTGGAAACCCATCTGTAAGATGGAAAACTGTTCATATTGGAGTCATTGGGTTCAAGCATATAGCCTGCACTAAATCCAGCAATTTATTTAGGACAACAAACCAGAGCAGGACTATCCAAATTAATTTCTTTGCATTATGTCATATGCTTTCTCTAAGTCTAGGAATGCCCAGTTGGACTCATTCTTCATCTTTAGCTTCTTTTCAACTATCTGTCTCACCGCAAACGCTTTGTCTGTTGTGCTGCATCCTGAACTGAATCAGAATTGCTCATCTCCCATCTTACTTTCTACTCCTCTGTGTATTCACTTATCAATCACCCTCTCCAGAACTTTTATGCAAGTGTGACAGGAGATGTACACTTCTGTACTTCCCACAGTTTTTGATGTCCCCTCTGCACTTGTACACTGGCACTAGTAAGCTTATTCCATGGAAAACTATAAAAACTTCTCTATCCTTAACAAAAAAAATCCAAAGACAAAGGATAAATGCACTGAAAATGGGTGAAATAATATTAAAATGACCAGACCGCTCAACTGTGCTGAATTCCTCAGTAAATGCCAGTTTTGAGGCAGACTATTAGGGTGCCATGACCTCCCGAGTGGCCCCTTTAATTTCCGAATTTCCCAGTTTTTTTTTTTTTTTTTTGACAAATTTGTTCCTGATGTTATCACGTGCAGGACATGCAAGATGACATCAGCTTCATGAGGCAGACAGACAGCCTGTCAGAATTCACCTACTTAATTTAACTTTAAGTGCAGCAGTCAAGAGCTGCAGTCGGACTGCATCTTTCTTCCCCCAGCTCAAGTAAGGCAAAAAAAAAACTTTAGTGGCAGGGGCAAGAGTGAAAAAGGATTTACTTAATTCTGTTTACCAGTCTCACTTTGGAAATTGTATTGTTTCTGTGGCATGTTGCTGCATTGGTTTTATTTCAGCTCGCTGCATTGATATTCAAGTGGAGGGGGGGCACTTTCAGAATGTTTACTTGCTTTTTCTTATGTGCACTTCTTTGGAAATTAGTGTGCTTGAGTGGAGTGCATTGTTGCTGTATTAAATTCCTTTCTGTTTACTTCATTTGGGACCTCACAGAGCTCACTGCTTTGATTTTCAAGAGATGGAGGGACACTTTGGGGCACTTACAGGCTGTTTACTTAATTCTGCTAGGAACTTGGGACCATTTTTTCTTATGTGCACTTCTTTGGAAATTAGTGTGCTTGAGTGGAGTGCATTGTTGCTGCATGAAATTTCTTTTTGTTTACTTAGCTTGGGACCACGCAGGGCTCACTGCATTGATTTTCAAGTGATGGAGGGGGGGCACATTCAGACTGTTTTCTTAATTCTGTTAAGTTAGGAACTTGGAACCGCTTTTTCTTATGTGCACTACTTTGGAAATTAGTGTGCTCAGGTGGAGCGCATTATTGCTGCATTAATTTTCTTTCTGTTTACTTTGTTTGGTACCACAAGGGCAGTTAATTTTCTTTCTGTTTAAAGAATGCTGCATTTGCTGTCTGTTTTTGGAAATTATTGCATCAAAGTGTGCATACTTGAGAGTATTCTTGGTAGTTAAGGTTACTTAGATTCAAACCCTCTACCTTAGGTACAAGGAGCAAGAGCCTAAATGCTCTATCCATACCACCACTTGGGATTCAAGTAGTTAACTTTAAATCCATAGTTCTCAACTGTCCAAAGTTTCATAGAATGTCTGGAATGTTCGGGTCATACGTTTGGTCTGTTACTCTTAAAATCTGTGGTTTTCTGGCAAATCAGTATGAACTGAATTCACTAAATAATGATAGCCATTTAAGTTTCAATCTTCTTTCTTTCAGGAAATGCATGGTAACGCAAAGCATTTTATTCTAGCAACTTTCTATGATATTACAAGCAATGTTTAAAATGTGTCCCTGCTTTGGGGCCTTGGCCCCTCCCCCAATAAATGTTGGCTTTTTCCACATTTTTTGTGCTGCATAGTTGTTCAGGGAGAGATAACCTTAGTGTTTGTTATGCCATGATATGCAATTTCAGCTTGTGTTGTTAGTAGCACAACAGGTATAATATTTGCTTTTGACACCGAAGGCTGCAGGTTCTACTCCCACAATGTATAGATGGATTGCTGATACTGTGTTGTGTAAGGGGTGGATGGTGCAGTCCTGGTAAGTTCCTCTTTGGCAATGATATCTAGTAACTATAAACCTGTTAGCAGTTTGCCATCATTTTCCTTTTGCAATATTACTAGTTTATTGTGTTGTAATGTAACATAGGCAATTTATTTTTCAATGGAAACAGGCACTTTACTTGTAGATGAAACAATGAAATATAAAGTTGTTTGCTAGCAGTAACCTCTTCATTAGTTACAGATCTCTTTAATGTGGAATTAGATGACTGTTACTTCTGCCGAGATTGTGCCTATTTACTGATACTCGAGGATTGTAATGACAGACGTCTGAGTATACTTTTATGATGGAAATGTTCTGAATTGGGCAGTTTTGTCATTATTGGTTCATACATTTCCATTCATTGCTTACTGGAAAAATGTATAAAACAATACATTTAAGACACGCTCTAACAAGTGCTCTGTATTATACAAGGGATATAAATTAATACAATCAGGAAGGTGTATCAAAGAACACATGTATGTTTCATGTGTAAGGGGCCTTAAGCAACCATTACCTCTCTCTCAACCTGTTCAAAATACTTTGAAGATCTCACATTACATGTGTGATTCACTTACTGAATTATTAACACATGCCCATTTTGTGCAAGCTTTTTTAGGCATACTATTAGGTTTGCTTTTGATAGCCCCTGCTCTGAGCTCCAGTCTAGCAGTGTTTCTGATGTTTCATATTGTTGCTTGTCTTATATATTATAACTACTTTTGCTATTTTTGTGCTCTGATGTATTAATGATATGTAGGCTATAGTCACAAAAATAGAACTTATATGGCACAGAGCACATACCTGCTCAGAATAAAATAAATAACAAGTTTTCTGGGAACAGCAAAATAAAATATTATCAGTTTTTTTTTTCTGGCTTGTAAAAACAAAACTCATTGGCAGCCAGACAGTATATTCAAATGCAGCATTCTGTGAGAAAACAATAAATGTTAAGACACAGTGTAGCATAAATAATCATATACAGTTATTTGTTTATAGTTCTAGTTATGTGTTTCAACTGCACAGGTGTCCTTCTGTGAGTATGTGCAATTTTTTATGGAGATGTTTATGCTGCAATATGATAGTCACGGTCTGAATCAGCTTGATCAAAGTCATTTAAGTCTTTCAAAAAGGAAGAATGTCTACTCAGGGCATCTGTACACTGGGAAGCAGTAATCAAACAACTACTGGTGTCCTAGAGAGCTAGGCTGTGCAAAGAAGTGTATTTGTTCATTTGGAGCTCTTTGACTGAACCAGCCTTTTCTTTCTGGAAGTCATGTGCATTTTCCTGGTCTGCTTTTGATGCCTACAAATGACTTCATGTAGTACTTTGCTCGGTACTCCTCTGTCTGATATACCTGGCTTATTTATGTGATATATCAACATTTTCTGAAGATAATAGCTATTATTGTTGAGGTAACAGTAGAATGTGAGGCTAGCTGAACTCTGCCTATTCTAGGATCAGTGGAATTCCACTAGCATTTC
Organism: Protopterus annectens; assembly: GCF_019279795.1. Classification (NCBI taxonomy): domain Eukaryota; kingdom Metazoa; phylum Chordata; order Ceratodontiformes; family Protopteridae; genus Protopterus; species Protopterus annectens. The sequence continues at coordinate 343,916,985 of NC_056739.1, forward strand.
ACTGTTCTGAAGATCTGATGCTACCATATAGTGCAATTCATTTTGATAATCGTAATGGCTTTGCAACTATTAGCCATGGATCTCATAATCCTCCAGGGCACCTGAAGCCACAGTGGAGTCATCCTTTTGCATTATGTGTCAGGATTTTGATAAAGTTTGTTAATTACGTACTACTAAATGGTATCCCACAAGTCCATTGAAGTGGGCTGGGGTACATAATTATGTATGCAAACTTTATGTTAACCAGCGTACATATTTGTACCTATTTTTCATGGGCCTTTGTCCAGATTTTTGATGTTTCCTGGCTGAGAGGTACGATAATGACATTTCTGTTGTTAAAATTAATTAAAAAATGGATAAAAATAAGCACTTTCATCTCATCATAAAGTCAGAAAGGTGACAACATTTTAAGAAATTTATGTTTTATTTTTTTTTAGATCATTTGGGCAAGTATTTTAAGAAGGGAAGTAAAGAAGAGTTATTAGATGATTTGGAATAAAGAGGCACATTAAATGGAATATGCCCAGGGGAAAATGTTTAAATACAGCAGTGAATTAAAACTGTTATTAAAAAATGCTGAGAAATAAGTTTGGTTATATGACTTTTAGCATATGATTAAGTGTGTGTTTAAATACATTTGGATATTTAAAAAGAATTATCTGATGAAGTTTTCAGTCTTGTGTGACTTTTTGAAAAGATAAAATAGCTTATCTTTTATACATTTTTATTTTATTGTAAAAACAAAAGTGTTATTATTGTGTTATTTCATCTATTTTAGGTTCATAGGTTCATAGGAGATTACTAGACCAATGGCTCAAGAGCCCTTACAGGCCTAGCCAGTTTAACCATGGTTCTACCCAATTTTCTATCCATAGGGAAAGATAACAAGGGTCAGCGAGCAGAGTTTTGACTGACTGCCTCTGTCTATAATGGACATGGGCACCACCCCAGGATTGAATTTGCAATTTCCTATCCAATGGTCCAGATTATGCTTGAAACTTGTCAGGGAAGTACTCTTACTAAAGTGAATAGGAAGGGTATTCCAGAGGAGGGGCAATTTCTGGGTCACATACCTGTCTCTTCAGCATGATCTATTCATGTCAGAGATCAAGATTAGATCTTTCACATGGGTAAACCTTGTGGAGTTGAAGTCAGTTTTTCAAATATGCAATGCTTCCATCAGGGCTAGGTCAGAGACTGCCTGATAGGTCAAGCACAGATCGCCCCTCAGTAGTTGGCTGGAAAATGAATACACCGATAGGGCTTTTAATCAGTCTGCATAAGACATGTTGGTTATACACTATATATTTTTGGAGAGAAACCTCTGAGGATGCTCCAGTTTTTGGAGTTACCTGAAGACGTACATGCCAAATGATGTATTGTACTTAATTATTGGTCTGATGAGGGCCAAATACAGTGGTACTATGACATTCTTAGATCTGGATTTCATATCCTTACTTATAAACTGAGCCACATAGAAGGATTTCCTCATCACCATGGACACATGGGGGTCAAAGTTCAGATTATTTTCCATCTGAGTACTCAGATCTTTTACCACTAGGTCCATTCTTGTGAGGGTGGGGTGCTATCAGTGCTGTAATTTGCAGTGGTATTTGGTTTATACCCAATTTTGTGAGTTTATTTTTATACCCGAGTGGGGTATTGTGTCAAATTCCTTGGCCAGGTCAATGTAGGCAGTATGCACTGTCTTACCCTCATCCATGACCCCGGTGACCTTCTCAAATCCACCAGACTGTGAAGGCAGTACCTGCCCTTGACAAATCTGAATTAGGTTGGGTCTTGACTCTGGAAATGTCCTATGTCATTGTTAATTAGGTCCTTAACTATTCTTTCCATAGCCTTCCATATGAGGGTAGTTAGACTTATGAGTTGGTAGTTTTCTGGGTCCATTGATGGTCCCACTTTGTGCAAAGGGATGACTGTTGTTGTCCTTCACTCTACTGGAACAAAGCCTGTTTGGAAACTGTGCTTAAATAGAGATCTCATTCTGCTAGGTCATGTTTCAAGCTATTTAGTAGGTACCTTGGGATACCATCAGTGTCTACTGATGTTGTGTTTCTAGCTTTAGAGAGCACAGTGATGACCTGTTTATTTGTAATAACAATCAAAGTAGGAGTAGGGGTATTTCATGGCGAGGGACTGGAGATCATGAGGGGGTGAAATTTGAGCTCAATGTATTGGCCAGTAGGTTTGCTGTTTCTTCTGGCTGATTATAGGTAGTGCCATCTACAGCCAACTTAGTACATTGTTAAATGTTTCTGTTAAGATTTCGGACATAACTAAAACTTCTTTGTGATTATCCTTTGCTTAGGAGGGTATTTTAGTCTTGTATTTAGCTTCTGAAGACTTGACTAGCTCTCTGATTTGCCTGATAAGACTAATGAGGGACTTTTTCCATGTTGTGTAGCCCCCTCTTAGTTCTAGACAGGAATTTTTGCCTTATGTTGTATAGGCTATTTATGCCTGGGGTCCATCAGGTTAACTTGTTTTCCTGTTAGTTCTGGGTTTAGTATGGCCAGGTACTGCTGTTTCCATGGAGTTGTTTAAGTGTTCGTACAAGGCATTCATTTATGCTTCTACATAGGCCTCCATATTTTTGGGGTTAGGGCGAGCTTTAAAATTACCTATACTTTCACTTAATAGATGGTAATTTGCCTTGGAAAAATTCTTTAAAGTTTTAGGGTTTAATGGGGCATCTACTGTGACATTTATTTCAAAAGAGACTGATTTATGATCCAGTCAGACAAATGAGGGCATTACGCTAGAATGTGATGCAATATTCCTCCATGTTTGTGAGTACTGCATCAAAGTTATCTGAACACCCTAGTGGGAGTGCAGCCCAGCTGTTCCAGAGCATTTTTGTTGAATATGTCCAGGAATCTTTGAACCTGCCTGTTAGTGGTCATATATGCTTCCCATTTTATGTAGGGGTTGTTAAATCACTCATGAGTAGTGTGCTGCACAGAATAATAATTGATTCTAGTAACTCCATATATGCATAGTGGTTTTCATGCTTTATGCCTCGGGACATGTAGCTAGAGATGATATGGTGGGGGATTTTCACTATGGTCAGCTGGACATGGAGTAGTTTAAACAAGGCATCTTGCTTGCCAAATCTAGAAGTGTGATTTTTTTTTTTTTTTTTTTTTTGTAAATGGAAACACCTCCTCCTTTTGTTTTTTTCATTTTCAAAGGCTGGTTTGAATGTGTGATAGGCATAAAAGCCTTGCACTGCTGTTTGTTTTCTGCAGCCTTGAACCACGTTTCTGTAACTGCACAGATGTTAGCATTCTCTAGGGTGCAGAGAGCTTCCAGGAAGTTCAGTTTCTTGATAAAACTCCAAGCATTGAGCAGTCATACCTTCAGCTTGGCCTTAGAAGAATTTGTTATATTGGTAGATATTTGGGTTTGGCACTGCCTATAAAAGGCACTATGGGGGTCACTAATGCCATGGTCAGTATGCAAAAGCCTAGAGGTGACAGGTACGGAGAAAAGTCTTGACATTGATATCCTACCTAGAGTATACCCTACCTAGAGTGTACCTAGCACTCAAAATGTCCTACAGCTATTTATCCTTGAACCCCTTTGTGCATATATTGTAAATAGATTCACACTTTAAAACAAATTAATGCAAAATGTATTCTTAACTTTCTTCTCTATGTGCATATATAATGCATTTTCTCAAATTACTCTATAAGAATAGCTTTATAATTGTATAACCTTTTAGAAAAACCTTAGTGAATTTGTATTTGACTATTTGTAATAATGAATATTCCTATTGTACAAACTGGCATTCAATGTATCACTTATATTTTTCATATTTTTGTAATTTGTATTTTTGGAGCTTTTCTCCCCGGGCCACCACTGAAAACAGGTCTTCAGGGCCCAGTGGACCTCCCCGGTAATCAAACTGGAAATAAATAAAAATAAATAATCTTTGGCAAGGCAACATGGTCTGTGGATCATATCACATCATCCCAAACTGATAAATACTGAATCCCCTTGGAATGACACCAGTACCTAAGACAATTATTGAAGTCAATCATTTTCTGTTTGTATTGGGGGTATCATTCTTAGTTAGGGTAGAATGTTGCCCAAAGCAAGGCTTATGCCAGACTGAAACATGTATTCAGAGAGGTCCATCATATCTCTCCAGGTAGGTATGTCTCAGTCCATTCACACCCACATGGACTATGACTGAATCATACTAATACTTGTGGTTGAGTGAACTCAGTGGCTGCATAATTTGGCAAGTCCTGGTCCCTGACAGGCAACTGACTATAACTCTCTTTTTATCTAGGAGGTGTCCATTCTCATGATGGAGTGCCCTTGACCAAGATCTTTGAATGTGTGGAGTTTTGCCCTAAGGGCTTGCTTGTGGAGACATTTTGATTTGTATTTTTATGTGTAGTGCTTAGTGTTCACTTGGTTTTCTCTGCATGTTGTTTCTGAGGGCAGAATATGTGAGGCCTCTGAGGTTTTGGTAAGTTGCTTGTGAGTACCTCAACATATGTGGGGTTATGTGTGAGTACATCCACATATCTGGGTTTATCTGTCAAGACCTTATTTAGTGAGGGAAATGATGTGCATTTGCTGACAAACTGTAAAGTGATTTGTCAGTATGTAGAGTTGTGTCTCGGGTTTCACAGTGTAACTACACCTCTCACATACTGTGTTTGTTTCAGGATTAAGTAGTTGTCAGTATACATAAGACAATTGCCGCATTGCCCATGTACACCAGGCTGGCCACAGCAACAACAGGAGCATGCCTATCCATGGTTTCAAGTTTTTACTGTGAGTTTAACCAGGGAGAAGAGTGGGGAAATTTAACTGGACAGGGATGATAGCACATAGATGAAAAATGGGTGCTGTACTCAGTGTGAACTGCAGCTATCCAACAAGCCAATGCTGCTCTGTGCAGAACTTAGATGCTCCTAGAACATGAGGGGGATGGGGGAAGGGTGCAGACACTGTTACTCTAAGTGAAATTTGAACTTGGAAGCATTTGCATCTATACAGGTCACAACCAACTGCCATTGCACACAGAGCAACTTAGAATAAATACTGGGTTTATATAGAATCAGAAAAACAAGTTTTACAACAGCAATGCCTACAGTCCAAACTGGAAAACACACAATAAACTTTCAGCCAGCAGCTCAAAACTCATACAGGTTTGCCACAACACACTTCCGCTTCTAGAGAAAACCCTCTTAATGTAAAATGCTGGTTTTAGTGCTCAAGTGCAGGGAAACCACACATTCTAGATACTACTGTCCTATAAAACTAGCAGATATAATGTAATTTAAGTATTACAGCAACAGCAGTGGAAATAGTTCAGCTTTGAAATTCTACTAAAGTGTGAGAACTGTAACAATTAATACAGGATTCTTGTGAAATACAGCAAACATTATCAGCAGAAATGCAACATGAGACTTGTTTTCATTATTGTAGCAGTGGATGGCTTTACATGCAGCAGATTCCCTGTAACTCTCATGTGAAGTAGCCAAACCAAGAGCAGCTCTGAGAATTGAGCACGAACCCCCACAAACCCTGGGCTTAAATAGAATCATTCAGTGTGTATATCCTTTTTATTGAACTAGTATGCTTAATGCACAGTCATGTGGGATACCGCTATATCTCCATACTGCTATGAGTACCCTCAAGAATTATTCCTCCCCTATCTCACCCACCATCTTGATATCTGCTGTGACCTCATCTGAGCCTACTGCTTTCCCTGACTTAATTTTCATTAGTGCTGTTCTTACTTCTGCTAGGGTGCACTCCTCCTCTTCTTTCATCATAAGCTGTGTCTTAGGGTAGTACAGCTTCTATGGGGTATTCTTCATTCTGAAGCAGCTGGAAGTAATCTTTCCATCTGTCTTAGATGTCCTATCGACTTGAGAGCAGTTTGTTTCTACCATCCCTTATGAAGACTGTCTGATTACATTCTCTATCTTTCAGTCTTTGTCTTAACCTGATAGAGTTTCTTTGTGTCATCTGATGAGTCTCTTTCTAGTAGCTTCTCTTTCTAGTAGCTGGTAGAGTACTTCTCATGCCTTGTTTTTGTTATTACTAATCCTCTGTTAGCCTTTTTGCTAGGCAACCGGTATTCCTTCTTAGTCCGGTCCATATTTTCTATCTCCTGCTTTTTTGCTGCATTCCTTCTTTCTTTTGATGGCTTCCTGGACTTCAGCATTCCACCACCAGCTTTCCTTATGTACTTTAATTCCATGCCTGGCTCAGCCTCATATTTGTTCTATAGTCCTCATACATGCTGCTATGAGGCAATGCCATTTTCTTCAACTCAACCTATTTCCTCTTCTTCCTGATGTATTACAGCCCTGAGTGCTTTCTCTCCAGTCAACTTCCAGGTCTTCAGCCTAGCTTCTGTTGACTTTAGAGCATTCCCTGACCACTGCTTGCAGTTGATTGTGGCAACCAATGATTTATGCTGTGACTAACTGTTTCACTGGGGATGACTTTGCAATCACTGATTCTACACCAGTGCCCTTTCCTTAATAGAAGGAAGACTATCTGAGTTGCATGTTGACTACTCTTGTATGTTATCTTGTGATTGTCTCTCTTATTGTATCATGTTGGTTACCATTGAGTCATTTGCCAGAAAAAGTCTAAAATTGCCTCTCCTTCTTTACTCCTGTTGCTCCACCCATGTGGACCCATGCAGTCCTTGTACCCTATTCTGTCTCTCAGTCCTGATATGTATATTCACTTTACCCATTATCAGTACCACTTTTTGTTGTCCTCCTTTGTCTAGTTGGTCCTGCAACTGTTTTCAGAATGCACTTTCTTCACTGTCACAACCCTACTGGAGGGTATAAGCTGAAATTATTGAGTACTGCCTTATCCTTACACTGGAGTATGATTGGCATGAGTCTTAGGCTGTTTCTAATGACATCCCTCACTGTCTTCTGATGCTACTCCCTCACCACCATGCCCACATCATTTCTAGCTGTTCTTTTCCTGAATAGTAGATTCTGGATCCCAAGCCAAATAGCTTTGCTGAACTGCCCTTCCATATTGTCTCCTGGATACATAGATTGCACAGCCTCCTTGTCACCATCACATCATTCCATACTGCTCAACCATACTGAACTCCTTGGAATTTCATGGCTTTGAGGCTAAAATAATGGGATGCCATGAATTCCCAAGTGGCCCCTTCAAATTACGATTTTTTTTTAATTTATTTACAATTTTTTAATAATGCTGACATCATCTCACAACGCCAATGTATCCTGCAACATTATCAATGTGCAGGGGCATGCATGATGATGTCAGTGTTGTGAGACTGTGCTTTACCCCAACTGCCAGTAAAGGTACCATTTCTCAAGTTCAGATAGGATGCAGTCCATGACATCTCACTTCCGTTTGCATCCCACCTTATTAGAGCAAATCTGCCTCCTACTGAGGACCATTAGACAAAGTGTGTAAGAGAGTGCTTTCAGCTTTTGCTATGGGCTCTGCAGTTAATCAGCACTTACTTATTGTTATATGATTTTTCTGCCAATGCCAAGTTCTACTTGAAAACTAAGATCATTCAGCAGAAGTGCTCACTTACTAGCAAAACAGGGAGAGCTGAAAATTATGCTCGTATGCTTTTACTCGAAAATGAGTGAAGATGTGGCTGAAACCAGAAGAAGTTCTGTTCTGAAACTGTGGGATATTGAAGAACAAAGTGAGTACTGGATTTCTCAAAGGTGGGGAGGTTATGGGGAGGAAGGAGGAGGTTGATGGGTATGGTAAATGTGCACTTGCTTATGGCTGAGATTTGAATCTGTATTGCATTGCTACTGCTGAGCAGAGTAACATGTCACACCATGCACTATACTGAGTTGTTTGCTGGATTTAAGGTTATGATGCTGAATATCTCTAATTGAGGGCACTGAAAGTTGAAATGCTGAGGTAGTTCTTACTCTGTGGAGGGTTGTAATGTATGTCCTAAGTGCCTAGGAGGGGTACTGGTACTACCGGCTTCTTTTGTTGTAGTGTTCCAGTTTGGGCTAAGATGTGACATGTATGATATGACTCATAGGTAGTGGTTTTAAAGCAATATTCATTGCAATGTTTGTACAGATGTACCTAGGCATGCGAATGGGATAAGGGAAATAAGAAGGTAAGCAAGCATTTCGTTAAATGGTCAAACTGTGTCAAAGGAAAGAGCAGTAGTATTAGTAGAGCTGTGTTTTTATGTTTGCTGTATACTTTTGGGGTGCCTCATTAGCAACAGGTGGAACCAAGCCTCTTTTAACCAAGCCTCTTTTTAGTTTTTTTTTTTTTTTTTTTTTTTTGTATGGCCCTTAATAGAATTTCATCACTAAAGTATTCTGTTAGCTCCTGATATTTATAATGCTGCCTGACTGGATTTTCCTGACTTTTTGTTTGGAAGGGGGGTTAAAGAAACTGATATTATAATTCTACTGTGCATTGCAAAAAATGTCATTTTTGCCTTGCAACTTCCATTGTATATATTTTATATATGTATTTATTTCATTGCAGGTTATGGTGAGGCAGGTGTTTGCACTTCTCTTTAATTAACTAGACAGTGTGAACTACTGTTGTTTCATCTAATTAGCTATGATGATAACTACATTCTTCTCTCCTTACATTGCAGTGGTTTCTTTTGCAAATGTATTACACTTGTATATGGTCAGGTGGATTAAGGGAATAATGTTCCATTTATAAGAGCAGTGATTCAAAATGGGATTATTGCCCTTGGGGTTATTAAATTAACCAAAATACCATATGAGCTGGAGCCTGCAGTATTTGCCTGGAAAAATCACCATTTGTGCTGAACTGGAGTGGATACAGTCAGTGGCTGCAGCAAACTCCCCTACCATTTGTTTGCACCCAGTTGGGTCTGTGTTACAGTTTCATAAGTAAATGTTTCACAACATGTGCTCCTCTTACGTTTTGTTTAAGAATCTGTCCACCTTCCCCTTCTCCTCATCTTAAATCACACCTCTGTAATTATAATGATGTGTTACTGAAGGCAGATGTATTCTGTGAACACATTAATAAAGATCCAATAACAAGGATGGGGTGCCTAAAACATACATCTCAAATGTATCTCATTTTGAGGAGCATTCCCTTGCTTTCCATCGAAACTATTTTCCAATATTCATTTGATACACATTCAATGATATACATCTCGACTATCTAGAATGTAAAGAACATTATATTTTGCCCAGGTCTGTCCCTCATAAATTGTACACACACACACACACACACACACACACACACACACACACACACACACACACACACACACACACACACACACACACATGCACACAGCACACACACACACACACACACACACACACACACATATATATATATATATATATATATATATATATACATAAATGCACGTGGATGCAAAACCTGTTGTATTAATCTTTTGAGCAAATTAGACAAATGTCTAAACAGATATGGCTATTTTTCCACCCCATTACATTTAGCTTTATCCAGAATTCTTGAGTAAAGAAGTTAAGAAGTTAGGATGTATGGACAAAAAGAGTGCTTGCTAATCCTTGTGCAACTCCCAGCTGTTAGCAATTATCACAAGAATTGCCTTCTTGTTGCACATTTTGGGATCACCATTCCACATCTGGGAGACTGGTGGTTGGGATTCTCTGCCACTGTGATAGCTGGGATGGAAAGGAATTGAGTAGCAGTCTTACTCCTGTATTTTCATTTTACATTACAGTTGGGGGGGTCTTCAGTCTGAGAAGACTGCACAGCACAAGGTGCCTTTGCTGTGAAGTATAGCTCTGGACATTCCATATCCAAAATATGGAATGCTCAGCTTGCTAACAATTGAAGCTAGGAAGCTCACAGCATAGTGAAATGCATTACTGTATACATGTAGGTATTTTGTTAAATTAATGTAATTCTCTAATATATACCACAGATATCAGTTCAAAAAAAGCACCAAATGTATGACGGACCCTTTCAGTGTGGAACTGGGAAAAATATGGACTTTGTAAGTCTCAAATTGAGGAAGATCGCTCCTCGTAATGTGGTACATCTGAGAGATTTGGAACCAATATTGCTCTGTGTTCATTCCTGAGCTTGCATGTTGCTTTTATTTTGTATTATTTGGGAAATAAAGCCACTATTTACACATATATAACTTAAATAACTATGCAAGCAAGATGGTTACTGTCAAATACTGTATGAGGATCAGCATTTGCAGAAACAACTGAAATTTCAAGGGGTTTCCCAAAACTATTTTATGACAATTGAAAACAAACAAACACAACTCTTGCAGGCATATCTTTCAATCTTTCAGAGCAAGAAATCTGGACAAAGCCAAAAATGATGGTGGAACAAAGACCCAAAAACTGGGAGCGATAGATTTTACATATTGCAATTTGCTCCTGAAAACTCAGATAATTGCTAGAATAACAGGTTTTGCATTATTCTATATTTTCTGAGGGATATGAAGTCTGAAATTCAAATGTCTGCCTGACTCTGCCATTATTTACTATTATTTAGTGACTTCGATCTTCATGTTGATATCCCACAATTCCATCGGTGTGGCCAGGGTTACATCATTGTTTATGCAAATATTATGTTAATCAGTATCCCAATTTTTGTCCTACTCTTCATGAGCCTTTGTCCACATTTTTGATGTTTCCAGGTTGAGAGGTATGTGTCATCCATTTCCAAGCTGCTTCATGTCAGTATACATGTACCGAGAGCAACAATTTTTAGTTCATCAAACAAGGAACACCTCTTATAGTTGAATAAGCAAAGATATCCACACAAGAGCTTTAGTGTCCACACTGTTTATTAGCCGCTTTCATCAAAAGACTTCATCAGAAAACAAATTCATTATAAGCTACATAAGGAAGAAAGATACAAAAAGTGCTTTGTACAAACACATCTTGAGTTGCCCCAATTTTTTTTTGATTATAGAACAAGGACATTTAAATTTTAGAGAAGGTGATTTACAATTATTTTTAGAACAAAGAGAAACTTCCTGGCAAATAAAGTTGAGATCAGATAGAAATCCAGGACTCGATGATGCAGTGAATATTAAGTGTTTTTTAAAAACCAGAAGAGTGTATGTTAAGAAAGTTTAAATGGTTAATTGTTTCTGCTACTTGATTGTTTTATTGTTTTATTGATTGTTAATTGAATGCAGTATTCATAAGGGGTGTAACTTATAGTGAAATTGTTTTCTGATGAAGTCTTTTGATGAAAGTGGCTAATAAACAGAGTGGACGCTAACACTCTTGTGTGGATATCCTTGCTTATTCAACTATACAAGGTGTTCTTTATTTGGTGTTTTAACTGTTCCTTGGACTGTGGTTTTTGTTCCAGTTTTTAGTTGGTTGCCATGGCTGAAGCAGCAAGGGAAGTATCCATGGATGTATCAGTACATCCCACTTTAGGTCAGAATGACTCAAACCTGCTACAAATATTGCTTGATACTATGGGAGACATTCAAAAATAATTACAAATATTGTTACATAAAGAAAGACTGGTGTTTAAGATCAATGAACAGCATAGTTCTGACGATGACTGTGTTACCGTGGTTGGTGGTGATGAAGAGCGGTCTCAGGATGGAATTAATTAAGGTGAAATTGAATAGAAAGATGTGACAGCAGTACCAAACAACAATTTTGATCTTTTTAAGAACACTGGAACTACTGTGATTAATTATAGGTCTATTAATTTGAGCAAGTACAAGGATGCTTGTTCTGAGCTCAGTAGAATGCTTATTAAGTACAAGGAATTAGACCTAGAAAATAAGTATTTTCAGAGATGTATAGAGCTCAAATTTGTGCCAAAAGGCTCAGATTGTTTAGGTGCCTTAATGGTGTTAAGGCATTTGATACTTTTATTGATACTTTGGTTGAGTTTTTAATGAATCTGGGCTTCAGTTTTTAAAATTACTGATAAGAAGGAATTGTGCCATCATGAATGAATTGAAAGAAATTATTACTGCTTTAGATTTAGAAATTCACACAGACGTTGGTACTGATTCCATTTTTCATGTAGAGTATGAAGGTGTACTAAGTCAGCTTGAACAATTAAAACTAACCATCACCACTCGCAAGAACAAGAAATTGCAGAGAGACATACTGGCTTATGAAAGTCATAATGCCTATTCACTTTTTGATCCCTTACAAAAATCTAGGGAACATAAACCATTTACTAAAACTTATGTCTTAATACAAATAGGCCAGTGGCCACAGAAAAAACAGGTTTTACAGAGCCATCCCCTTGTGCAGGAAGATGGTGATGTCATATCCGAAGTTTTGAAAAGAAATGGAAACAATATTAGAGCTTCTGAGTGCCAAGATGAACGCAGGCAGGATTTTGACGAGTTACCATTGCGGTCACCAAATACAGCATGTATGGACTATATTTCAAAAGGGACTTGTCCAAAAACAACATAGACTTTTTTTCCAAGTCAAGAAGGCCAAACGGAAAGAACCAGGACATTAAGACAGCGAGGGAGAGTGAGGTCGGACATGACTGTAGACAAATAGACAGGTATGATACTGTAATCTATAACCTATCTAGTTTTGAAGTTAATAGAAATCATGAAAAAGTATTAAAAATGGGTTTAACTTTTGTTCGTGCTCGAAGAGCAGATGTATGTAAAACTGTTAATTCTTTGAAAGAATATGTTCGAAAATTGAATCTTTAATATGTTTTAAGTGAAGCAAAACCAATGAAAGTATCACAGTTTGTAAAACTGAAAGCATTTAATCCACCTTTGAACTATACTTTAAAGATTTTTGAGACCTTATGTGAAGATGGCATTAGGGAATTACTGTGTAAGAAAAATGTTGACAAGTCTTTTAATCTTACTATTGATGAAATGCAAGCTTTAAAGGAAATTGTACAAAATAAAAAAATTAAGAATTATGAAAGCTGACAAAGGGAGTGGGTTGATTCTGATGGACCAAGAAAACTATGTTGCAATTATTGAAAGCATGTTGAATAATGAAAATGAATATAGCAAGGTTGACAGTGCATGCATTAATGAATGGTATAGATATGTACGTGCCTTTCTATATGATAGTTTATTAGAGAAAAGTTTATATGAACAAACTTTCAAGTTTTGCAACATTGAAAATCCCAAAGTAGGTGTACTGTTCAGGATTCCGAAGTTACATAAGTGTTTGGATACCCCCCCCCTTTCAGCTGATAGTTTCTGCTCCCAACTATATCGCAGAGGGGATGTCTCTGGTAATTGATTCTGTACTAAATCCTTTGGTTAGCAGGTTGGAGTCCATCTTGGATTCTTGGGATTTTTTGAATCAATTTCATGAGTTTAGCAATTTCTATGAATATGATACAGAAAAAAATATAATGTACCATTGATGTTTGTTCAGTATTTACTGCTATTCCCCATGATGATGGAGTAGAATTTGCCAGAATGTTTCTTGTTAATTATACTGATTTTATGAATCAGCAAATCAATTCTTACTGTAGTTTAACAGTTTTATTAGATAACAACTATTTTATTTTCAATAAACATTTTATAAACAATAATAGGGGTGGCTATGGGGTCGCCAGCCACCCCACCTTTTGCTAGCATTGTATTAGGTTGGTGGGAAAACAGTGTATTAAGCAATGTTAGAAATCTTTTTAAGGTGTGTTTTTACAAACGCTTTGTAGATGATTTGTTCTTTGTGCTGGAGGGCAGTAAGATCTTATGTAACCCCTCATAAAATGGAACTTATGTTTAAGAAAAATATTGGCTGCTGGAGATGTGATTTATCAATAAAAGCAGACTGGCAACATATGTTCTACGAATGTCATTTGATTAAACCATATTGGGATAAAATAAATTATTTTCTGCAAATGGTATTCGATGATAAATTCCAGATTTCTAAATCTATTATTTTGTTTAATGCACCTGTACTTAACTGTGTGCCAAGAACAAAATATGTAATCTTATGGACTCTCCTAGCTATTGCAAGGAAGAACATTACATCAAACTGGAAATCCAAAGCTTCTCCAACTTTTAAGCAATTCATGAATATGGTGTCAGCAGTATCGCAATTAGAAATGAACACTATTAAAGGAAGAACTGAAAGAACTACATCATTATACGTAGCATGGCAAAAAGTAACTGAAATACTGGAGAATAATGACTGCAGCAGATTATAATCAGGAAACAATTGTATAGAAAGTCAATTATATGTCAACAATAGACACCCTTGTAAATACTTTATTTTGGTTTTAATGTTTGATATCTGTTTAGAGGTTTTAGCCTACCTTTTTAAATAATTTGTAAATACTTCATTGTCATAAATAACCTGCATTCATGTTTTCTTGTGTTTGGAAATGAATAAAAATATTTAAAAAAAAAATTTATCAAAAGAAACGAATGAGAAGTTCACTTTTTTGAAATTCACAATTGGGGCTGTAGGCGACAGTGAATTTTTAGATGTTACTATGTCTTGGAATGAGACAAGTAGGGAATTTAACAGCAAAATACATAGAAAAGTGACTTTTACTAATAGTATTTACATCAAAAGAGTAACCATCCAAGTTTCATGAAAAAGAATCTACCTAGGGGACAGGACATTAGGGCTAGTCCAATGACAACTGATGAGACAATTTTGAAAGAAGAATTCAATTTTATTACAAACTTATTTATTAATAGGGGATATAAAGAAGAATTTTTGAAACAGTTAGAACATGAAATAATTGAAAAGTGGCCCTTGTTTTTTCTGCAAATTTTGAGGTGTTCCTTTATTAGTAATAAAACAAGAACTTTGGGAAGAGATGACAGCAGAAATGAAGACAAAGACAGAAGTTTGACCTCCACCCTAGATATGACAGTAGATAGTGCCAGTATTCGATCAATTATAAATAATAACTGGAAGGTCTTATAAGGCAACAAGGAATTGTATAAAATGATAGGACATAACCCTAGGTTTGTTTATAAGAACAGTTATAATCCAAAGAACTTGTTACCAAAGGATACTACTAGAATGTTAGGTAATATTTCATCTAATAAGATGAAGGGGATGTTTAAATGTGGACAGTGCAATATTTGCTGCTACATTTTGGAGGATCTTTTTATTATGTTAAACAGCCCAGAATATACTATTACATTACAAGAAAGATTCAACTGTCAAACAAAGGGTGTTGTGTATATTAATGTGTGTTCAGGGTGTCCAGCCTTCTATATTGGAATGACCACTATAAGGCTGATATAATGTATTAAGGAACACCAGTATTATATAAGGAAGAAAGATACAAAACGTGCTTTGTACACACACAACCTGAGTTGCTCCAACTTTAAGAAATTTTTATTTTCAGTTATAGAACAAGGACATTTAGATTTTAGGGGAGGTGATTTAAAATTATTTTTAGAACAAAGAGAAGCTTCCTGGCAAATAAAGTATAGATCAGATTGAAGTCCAGGACTCAATGATGCAATGAATATTAAGTGTATTTTTTTAAAACAGAAGAGTGTATGTTAAGAAAGTTTAAATGGTTAATAGTTTCGGCTACTTGACTGTTTTATTGTTTTATTGATTGTTAATTGAATGCAGTATTTATAAAGGGTGTAACCTATAGTGAATTTGTTTTCTGATGAAGTCTTTTGATGAAAGCGGTTAAGAAACTGTGTGGACGCTAAAGCTCTTGTGTGGATATCCTTGTTTGTTCAACTCTACGAGGTGCTCTTTGTTTGATGTTTTACCTACTCCTCGGACTGTGGTTTTTGTTTCAATTCTTAGTTCATGTTTGGAAAGTTAATAATGTAATCTTGTAAAAAGGGACAGCTACATGTCCTACAAATAGGACTTGGCAAGAATCATACAGCAATTGTACAGGCAAATTCTTGGTTACATATAGGGTGTCCCACAGGGCTTTGGTATAGGCCCATACTTGTTTAGATTGTATCTTTTAGATCTTTTTCATCTGAGGTGTTCTATAGTCTGCATGCAGATGACTTGAAAATTGGTAAACTGATTACATATGGTACAGAAATGGCATGTCTGCAAAACAGTTTAACTAAACTGACTACTTGGACACAGGAGAATGATTTGCTGATAAATGCATCTAAAACTAAAGATATGAGATTTTGGAGGCATAAATTGAATGGTGAATATTTAATACAGCAGACGATTACTGAAACTGTGGCTTTAAAAGACCTGGGTATACTGATAAATTCAGTTTTGAGTTCTTCTGAATATATCACTCAATTGGTTAATGATAATTATTAAGCTATAGGCTATAGATAAAGATTTATAAAGTCTATGAATTCAGAAATTATGAAATCTTGTTGTCAATTTACGTTAAAGCATGGAATAATAATATGGAACCCTTAAACAAAAACTAGCATGAGCAAATTGGAAAGAGTATAGTTGAAATGTACCAAGGACATCAAAGAATACAAAACTTTAAGTTATTATTTTAGTTAATTGTATTATTAAATTTATTATTAATATTATTTAAGTTATTATAAAAGATCAAACTATTTTAATTTGTACAGTGTCTAGCAAGATATTTAGGAGGAGACTTATACAGATGTATAGAACATTTATTTATTTATTTTAGCCTATTTACTGGGGTAGTACACTGATCACTATAGACCATTTTCTACACAGCCTGGATGAAGAGGGTCACACAAAAAAAAGTACAGAACATATTCACAAACACAGAGTAATCACAGAAGGCTGATAATCCCAGAGACAATTGATACACTATGCAAATAATATTACTAGAGTAGAAAATCGAATGTGAATTAAATTTTAGCAGGAGCTAAGAACAGATGGTAAAAGGAGTCATAGTAGAAGTGATGCATGTGAGGAGGGAGTTAGGTAATTTCACCAGTGGAAAAGCAATTGCAATCAGGTTTTGATGAAGGTATCTTTTGGACTGAGCACTGAAGGTAGGGAAAGAGGAGAATTCTTTAAAGTGAAGGGGGAGGGATTGCCTGAATTTGGGTGCAAGTATGGAGAAGGAATGGTTGATACACAGCAGTTGTGTTTGGAGTGAGGGAGTTAATTAGGAGAGGTTGCAGGGGATGGTTTTATTACAGAGTTTGGCTGTAAGTAAGAGGCGGAAAGGCAGCTGGTTGAAGTAGTTTGAAAACAAGAGACTCTATGAGTAGCTCAGCTCTGTAGGAGACTGGTAGCCATTTAGCCTTGAAGAGGGTGATGTAGTGGTGTTCCTGAGAGGAGGAAATGGATGTAAATCAGCAGATTTTGTTTTCAATTGACTGTAGAGTGGATAGTTTTTTTTTTTTTTGTTTTGTTTGTTTTTTTAAAGATTGTGGCTATTTTGGGGAGCCCATATTCAAATTTTGCAAGGATGACTCCTTAGACATTTGCAGCTCTAGTTGGTCTAGAGACAAAGGGAGATATTATCCAGGACCAGATTTAAAGAGAATGGATCTCTTTACTAGTGTTTTCATTGTGGCTTTGGAAGTTAAGTGACTAGTCTAGCCATAAGCCTAAGTATTTAAAGGATGTAGTAGTTTATATTGGGCAACAGTTGAGATCTGTAATGTTGAGATTTTTATTGGTCATGTTGCCAAAGTAGGCAATGGTATCTTCATAGAGCATGATGACAGAAGTTAGCTGGCATTATATTGTGAGACATGGACACTCTGGCCACCAAAGAGATGCCACCAATACCAGAGCAGAGATTATTAGTGTACTGAGTGGTACATGTGACAACCTACATCAGGTCATACAATGCCTGGATTTCTTAATTGTCTCATTGGACTAGCAGTTGTCTTAAATTGCATCCTCTTTATAGCTTCTGCCTTGATGTGATGGGGATAACAATACAGCTGTGCCTGCTGCTCCTCTGTCTCTATCATGTGCAGTCAAAGCAGAGTGGATACCTCAAAGTCACATAGTGACATCTCTTCTAATTTCTCTACATCTGGAAAAGCTGGTGTGACAAGATGGAGCTACTCTCACAGAAATATGCCATGTAGTGGCCATGCTGCTTTGAATGGCTAGACTGTCACAGTCACACACTTCAGCTGAATCCTTTCCAGCTAGTGTAAATAGCAGTGCAAGTCCTCAGAGTGGATTCTTCCAAGTCTCAAGTCTAAGGCCATTGACTATCTGCATCAGTCTCAGCTGAGGTTCCCCAGACTCTGACATAGCTGTGCCCATATACTGCTGTACCATATTCTTTTCCTTGGCATCAGTACTGTGCAAGTCCTCTCAAAGTATATGGACCTGCCCCCTCACTGGATGATTCACCTTCTTCACTGCACAATATACCCAGCTTATGACAATCCCCAGCAATGTAACACCTTCCCTCCCCTTACCTGTAATTGTCCCCTCCTCTCCACCACCTGTAGCCATTGGAGATCCCTGTTACTGTGCCCTGCCCTCTGTTACATTATAAGAGTTAAGTTAGATGCGATGCACAGAGTGGCTAGTCCATGTTCAATATTGCATATCCTAGTTGCCGTATTTCATGCATCATTTTACTTTATCTTGTCTCTATTCTGGCCCATAGTTGTTGATCAGATGCTGCCTCTTCCCCACTGCTGCAGAATATTTCACTTTTTACCATCACATGGGGATACCCTGCAGCTGATTCCTTGGATCCTCAACTGGTCCATACTCTATTGCCTGTTGCATTCACTCAGGCTATTCAATGTTGATACCTTTTTACAGCTGTCCACAAACATGCATATTGTATAGCATTGCACAGACAGCAACTATTTTGCTGCATATCTCTAGATCACATTGAAGCATACTCCCTAAGTAACCTAGTCAATGGAATTTGGCATTTAAAAATACAAACCTTTGCTCAAAAATTTACAAGTCTGAAGAGTGCAGAGTTGTATGTCATCTCAGCCATACTTAATGGATTCCATTTTGCTGTCATAAGACATAGTTCCAGGATGGTATCTGGCATCCCCAGTAAGATACCCCAGCACAAAATCACCCAACACAGAACACTGGTATAGGCTTGCAGTGTGCCAAAAATGGAAATCATAGGAGCTGTATGGATGGCACTCAGACAGATAATATATTGAACCCTATGCCTTGCACTACACCTGGCTATTGAAGGATTGGAAACCATTCCAGTTGGCTTAACACCAGCCATGAGGCCTTGGCCATAATAGTGATGTGGGTTTAGTCACTGACCCCTAGATCCTCAGAGAGATAGGCTATTTCATGAAATGCCTTCTTAGCTGTTTCTCTCTTTTGAAATCAGTGAGAATCACTTGTTCTCATCCACACACTGCAGTGTTACATGAAGGAACAGAAACAGAATTTCTGAGGTGGAGGTCTATAATCCACCACTTGTTTCACCTGATAGAAGCCAATAATTTCCCATAATGAGGATGGCTAATGGTGTACATACCTTTATGTACATAGGAACTGTATCCTGGACATCCAAAAGGATTTCGAGTGAAAATGGCACATATCCAAAGCTCTAGTAAGGTATTGCTCTCTACACATTAACAGTCAGCTATGCCTGTCTCACTTAGGTAATGGCATGTTAGGCATGCCTGACACCCTCTGCGACATGGAAGACATCAAAGTTTACTGCCTAAAGTGCATTGTTCTGCAACTTTTTGACATTTCTGAATTGCTCCATGCTGTTTACCATTATTTGTATTTGCAATTTCTCATTTAAATCTCATTAAATGCTCATTTGCCTGTGATATCAGCCTTGCAATTAATGAAATAAGGTCATGAAAAATTGTACTATGAAATGCTCCTACCTTGCCTGAACTGTACGATTTTGCACAGTCCATTGTAATAACTGTTTCTTAATCCCAGAAACCATGCTTTGTATTTTTCTTGTTCTTTTCTTTTGACTGGTAAAAAAGGGTGTGCAAACTGATTGGAAAAAAATGTTTTTTCCATTAACAACATCCCTAAAAACAAGAATTCTGTGTTATTGGCTAGATCCTTGTTTTGAATCTCAGTAATAAGCAAGAAAATATTTTGTCGCGTACATGTAATACATTCGACTAAAGTTTGTTGGGCAGGTTTATTAGCAGTAAAATATGTGCAGTATATTGTGAAGACAGATTATTAACAAGATATACATTTATGGTATTATTTATAGAAATTTCTCACATATGTTCATAGAATGACAATAGTATGGCAAGTGTTTCACTTTCTTTTATGTTAACAGTGCGATTGTGGAACTGTGAGTGAAACATATTAGCAACAATGTTGACATTATCTGAAGCAAATCAGTTTATTTCAATTAATCTATATTTCTGTAATACGAAAAAAATGTACCTTACATGACTATTATTTGTTAATCAATGTCATGCTAAAAAAATGTTGCATGTCTATGTGAGACATGATGCATTTTTTATTAAAGTGAGTGATACCTTAATACTCACACTAGTACCAAGATGTCAGGGACATCAGACAGAGCCATTTGATAGTTATGAATGACAGATCTGATTCATTAGCAGTTTATCTTTTTTATAGCTGGTATAAAATGGGGCAGAGAGTGACACAACCAATGGCTCATAGAACTAGATCTAAACCCACCTCATTATTTGGCAATAAAATCAGTGGAAAGCCAAGCCTGAAGTGTACCATTTGATGGCAGCCCAAGAGACTGGATATATCCTTTGTTTCCATAACTAAGGAGAAAACTAGTCTGACTGCATACATTATTATTTTATTATTTAACATTTGTTTGCCAGGATAACCCAACTGGACAACAAGTGTCCGTTTTCAGGGAGTCCTGGGGAGAAAACCTCTGTAAGTTTACAGAGAGAAGAAACATTTACAAAAGAGACATTACAGAGTAGTAGCATACAGACTGTAGACTTTACAGCCATTTGTATACAATAAGAGGATATTCCCCGTTTTGGTTGAAAATACAAGTGTACAAAATATACAGTGAGAGTAGATAAGAACCTGGTAGAGCATTGCAAGATATTTCACAATTGAATAAGAGTATATAAGTGTTTAAGTTTCCATATATACATTCAAGCAAATATACAGGTAAGAGCATATACATATTATATATATTATATATATATGGGTCTACTCCATTAGATCGACAGACCATTTGATCGACATTTGATCGACATTCATTTGGTCGACAGCTCATTTGGTTGACAACCAGTATTCAAGGCACTTAACAGGGATTTGCCCCCGCCCCAATGTTGTGTGACCCTGGAGTTGATATATATATATATAGTTAGGGTGTGTGTGGGGGGCACAGCCCATCACCTATTTCTGTTTAAAACATGAAAAGTCAACAAAAACTACACATTTTAAATGAAAATAGGTGGGGGGCTTCGCCACCCACACCCCCCAATGTGGGGGGCTGTACCCCCCACACCCCCCATAATTATATATATCAACTCCAGGGTTGCACAACATTGGGGAGGGGGGCAAATCCCTAAGTGCCTTGAATACTGGTTTTATTTTACATTTGTTGACCTTTTTTCAGCAGTGACCCGGGGAGAAAAGCTCCATTAGAGTACAAAAAGTAGCAGTTTAGTGTACAGATTACACATCATATTCTAATAATAGAGTAAGCAAAACCTACTTACAATATTTACATTACAGGCAAGATTAAACAATAGTTTAGCAGTAAGGCTTTACAGAGCATAGTATAGAAGTAAACTGTGGAGATGAGTGGAGGTAATACGAGGGGGGATTAAGAATCAAGAATAGGAGAGAGGGAGGGAGGTTGGAAATAAGAGGTCGTGGGAAAAAGGGGTTAGAGGAAGGGGCTAAACATAAATAGGGATGTTATATAGGTAGAATTAGATTTGAGATGAGACTGGAGGTTGAAGATAGAAAACATGTGGAACTAGAGGAGAGAGAGGTATGTAATGTAGAATAGTATGACGGTTAGAGGAGACAGAAAGAGGGATAGGGTGGATATTGTTTACGTTGCCTGACTGCAGTGGCAGTACCAGTGATTTTTGAGGTATATATAGGTTATTGCACATGTTACGGTATAGTTAGAGTGTGTTGTTTGTGTTGTCCAGTACAGATGGAGTGAAGAAATATTGAGTGGATGAGGCTTCAAGGGAGTCAATTAAAGTTGCATAGATGGTTGGTGAAGAGGTATGTTTTAAGTAGGCTTTTGAAGGAGGGTGTGGAGTTTTGTAGTCTGAAGGTCAGGGGAAAGGTTGTTCCATATTTTTGCCAATTCATTATATATATATATATATATATATATATATATATATATATATATATTTATTTCATTATATATATTTTATATATATATATATATATATATATATATATATATATATATATATATTTCAAATATAATTTTATATATATATATATATATATATATATATATATATATATATTTATATATATATATATATATATATATATGTTTGTCTTTTTTTTTTTTTCCCGGTAAGGGGTCGCCACAGCAGAACTCCGGTCTGCTAATGATTGGCAGTAAGATTTTTATGGTGCCGAGTTGCCAGCCCGACGCCCATTTATGAATGTCTTTTGGAGGCCACGCGACCACGGGGAGGACATGCAGACTACACACAGAAGGCACTCCCAGCACTCTAGCTGAGAATCGAACAGGAGAACCTTTTGCTGTGAGGCAACAACGCATCCGCTGTACCACCGCAGCTTCATATATATATATATATATATATATATATATATATATATATATATATATATATATATATATATATTATATATTATATAAAATATTTCATATATATTGCATACATTTAGAGATAGTATTAAGAACTACTTAAGGGAAGGTAAAACTCTTAAATATTTATACATTTTGATTACCAGGTAAATGGAATAGTCAACATAGCATTTTCAGCCACATGCTGAGTTTATTTTTCTCATTGTCAAACCAGGAATTACAACTAAAAATAATCAACCATCTAGGCCTTCCATGCATCCCATAAGTAAGGCAATAAGGTAACTCCTGTAGAGAATCTCCTACATAACCAGGTTGATTGCACACCAAGAGAAATCTAAAATTAATTCCCGCTCAAAGAATATACCCAAACGTTTAAAATGTTGGCTGTCCAAGTTATACAACGCCAAGGTTGCAAAAATCTTGTCATACCTACATTGATAGTTCCTTTCCAAGGGCAAGTAATAGCACAGAGATGAGAAAGAGCAAAAAAGAGGAGAAAAGATCCATGTGTAGTCCCCGATTTTTCTAACCAAGTTTGTATGACAAATGTCAAGCTGACCAGATTGAGCAAGTCCGTGATGAAGACTAGCTTATTCTTTGTCAAACTGGAATGAGGAAAAATAACATAAGGAAGGGTTTGAGGCACATTACTTAGTAATAAAAATTCAACTCTCAAATGCCTACCTCAAAGTAGGGCAGACCCTCTCCCCTTCTTGTGCCATGCTTAGATGCTACTCAGATTCCTTAACCCCAGCACATTGCCCAGTTCATGGTATGTGAACACTAAGTTCTTTATTCACCTGATAATTCTTTGTTGCACCCATTAACTCATGCCTGTGTAACATCAGTATATGAAAACGTCAAGAGACAGACTTGTAGAAGGTTAACTTAATACAGGTGATGCAGGCCTATTAAAAATACTTAGATTTATTGATGGCTAATATTGGAATCTAATATTAAAATTTAATTTATACAAAGTGCAAAGATAATTGGGATAACTAAAATAATGGTGAACTTTACATGATAATGAAAGACTTGTTCAAGATCAGTCATTATAATCTGAAGAACAACAGTGGATGAGGTTTCTGATGCACAAGGTCACAAATAGATGTTTCCACAATGCAATTATAGGTCACAATAAGGCCTAAAAACAATCATACGTTAAAACAACAATGTCAGCCTAAAACAAAAAGTAAACAATCAGTTCTGAAAAAATCAATCCCAGTGTCAGTTCCTCGAGTAGCTTAACACGATCAGCCTTCCAAAACCATCAGGAACATTATTTTAATAAGATGAACACTGAAGTAAGTCAAATATGGTTTTGTTAGTTCAACGGGAATATATGTGTTGTACAACACAGCAAAAACGAGCAAATAATACATTGATCAGACTTATACCCACCTCTTTATTACTGAAACAGTCGCATAAAGTAGCAAAAGGGAAAGACTGCATGATTCAGAAAACTCAAGTCAGTTCCACAGACATAGAAGACAATATGTAGTTCTTTCAAAAATTCAGTCAATTAATCAATCAATTAATCAATCGATCAATCAGTCAATCAGTCAGCAAATGAAGATTTGAGTAGAAACGTACCAGGCAAAAAGAATATCCAACTTTGCTTCACAGAGATATGTGATGCTTTATCTAGATAAGTATGTGCAAATATGGGAAGTTCAGTCCAACTACTTTCACATTCAGGAAACTATGTACACAGAGGTACCAAAGGTGAGAACACAGTGTTCTGATAGATGTCACAAGCTCTTCTTTGCAAGATAGGAAGCTAAATGCTGCTTACAATTAATGTCATAAGATTTCCAGAAAATTTCAATTTAACTGTCATTTTGTGTAAGCAATTATGACTTGTTTACCTACAAAAAAACAAACACAGAGAGGGAAAGTTCTGACATAAATGGTGGGTAGGGAGTGCTACAGATGGACAGCAGACAACTATTGATGAAGAGAACAGGATAAAAAACATGGAAGGTGAAAGATACAAAAGGAAAGGGAGCACAGCAATGTAATATAGGTTGAGATGAGGATTGACTGTCAAGCTGTACAATGATGCAGCCAAGCAAAGTAAGTCACTTCCATAACTATCTTTATGACTGGTCTCAGTGATGCAACAAAGATATGGTGAAATAGGACTTTGATAATAAGTAGCTGGTGTCTACCCTTGATGTAAGCTATTACGGGGTACAGTGAGCAATTGTCCATAGGGAGCAAGTATTCTTAAGTTCTGCATCAACATTCTTTTCAAGGTTATTCATGATAGCAACTGCCCAATTTGCTACAGTTAGTCAGTCAGGTTACCTTTTTTTTATTTATTGGGTGGTCTTCAACCTCATCAAGTTTTTTTTTTCTTTTACTCACAGATGGTGGTATGATGGTAGGGGTTATGCAGCCATGCAACTTTTAAGTTTGCACAAGGTTGCACTCTAGGCTACCATCTAGGTCTCTAGTTTGCAGTCCACAGCAGCAATAATCTGTCCTTCCACATTCTACTGGGAGCCTGACCATGACCTTCTAGAGATGCTAGTACATCAGTGAACTTTTCAATTTGTCTCCCATAGAGAAACATTTCTCACTCTGCTCAGAAGCATGCTCTGCTGGTGACCCAGCAACTGATGGTGAGTCAGGCGCAAAGTGTTGTGACCGCTGCCACACCATATCCAGATCAGTAACTGATAATAAATAACATAAACAAATAAATGGATAGAGCAAATAAAAAAATAATAAAATGAGGAAAATGACAAAGATAATGTCATACTGCTGCCCAAAAGCATTTTCTGTTGTGCCATAACTTTCTATGCTACCCCACAAGTACACCGGTGCTGTCGTTGTGATGGATATGCAATGGATCCCGTTGGCATATCATCCAGCCTTCACAGAGACTCAGCATCTACCCCTGCCTTATACAAACAAATGCTCCTCTGCACATTTCCAGCATACGCCAGAGATCTAACATGAGGCATGCCCAAATCCACAACTTCCCTTCTAGGATGGGAACTCTGTCTTCCCTAGCAGTGCCTCAGGCACCTGAGCGACTAGTCCAACCTGGGATGCTTGTGCTACAGTTAGAATGTTATCCCTGTATGCCAAGGCACTGACAACTTTGTAAGAATCTTGCTGTCATTATTAATCAGTAATAAATCTTTGCAGCTGCATGGATCTGCTGCATCCCTTTCCCTGTTCTACAAACATAATTTCTAATTACATTTCATTCCTTGTATCACCACCTGGGAAGGTTTTCCCCCCAAATATATCTTCCTTATATATACTGACTTCATGATTTTCACAAAATCTGCTGCATCCCTTTCTCTGTTCTACAAACATAATTTCTAACTGCATTTCATTCCTTGTATCACCGCCTGCGAAAGTTTTTCCCCCGAATATACCTTCCTTATATACGCTGACATCATGATTTTCACAAAATAGACAAAGGAAGCAATGTCTTTTAGTTGCTCTACTAAATGAAATTGCTCTCCTTATAACAGACTGTTTCCAAATATTTTTTCCTTTAGAAAATGAAAGCATCAGTTACCCTCTACGCTAATGCCTCCACCCTTGTCATATATGCCTCCTCAACCTTTCCTTGCTTGTGTGCACCCCTGTCTCACACTCATGCTATCCATCCTGAGCCAGAGCCAAAGACTCTTAGGCTAAACATTTATGCCATCATCCCCCTTTGTTTGATTTGAAGTAAAATGTGTAGGAGCAAAACTTCTATCCCTCACAGCATCAGAATAAGAACATTCAGCTTTTATGCTTGCATTTCTCTATGTTCTACCAGCACTGCATATCAGAACTAAATGATTTTAACCTATAATTTTCATGCCTTATAGAAAAAGATATTACAAAGGATGTACAAACATTATAACCCTATTTTCTTTTCATCCCTTCATCAAGTTGCTCAGTATTGACAATTCACTTCCCTCATTCCAAAAGTCTGCAAAAAGTTTTGCTTTCTCAGACATAATAAGATAAATGATCCCACTGGATACCCTTCAAGGCTGCCTTAGTCATTCTCCAAACAGAACTTCACACTTTCTGTACAGTGATATGTAGTGAACTGGACCAGGCTGTTACAGGAGTGTGTAATATGCTTCCATTCATCCAAACCAGCCTGAAGTTTAACACACTTGCAGTGGCTAGAAAAAAAAACTTTCTTATATTAATTTCTTTCTTCTGTGGAATTTCAAAGGAGTTGCACTTTCTATTTTTAAAAGGTATACAGTAATATTGTCATATTTTCTACCAAGTCATTCATGAAGAAAAAATAATGTAGTATGTAAGAACACCAAAGAGAGAACTGGAAGTATCATGGTGTTGTCAGTCCAATATTTGATTCTATACATCTTACCTTTGATGTTGCAACAATAGCTAGTGAGCTACTATTCCCTGTAGGACTCTAGGTATCACGTATGCCCATTATACAGTAAAATGTGCATAAATGCATTTACAAAATTGCACAATATTACTAAAACTGCATGAAATACTGACATCTCTCTTTCTCCCTTAGTATTCTTAAGAATCTTATAATGCTAGCTAAAGATCTAAAACTTTTTTTTTCCCTCTTTGCTCTGGTTTCCCACTAACCAGTAACCCATACACAGGCCATATAATGCTCCCCACCCAGGGCAAATGCACTATGGCCCATTTTTTCCCAAACCATAAAGAGTGAGAGAGTTAGGAGTGATGCTGTCATCCTTTAAAGGATGAGTATTTTCTTTATATGACCCTAGCTCACCACTCATGCTCACTCTGCATTCTTCTAGAATTATAAGGAGTAATTAATTTAATGGACTGCCACCAACATCTGTGGCATAAGTTTGCAAACAGCCCTGCCCCAGCATCAAGCATATTATACACATTTCTCCATTATCTACTGTGGAAATTGGTGTAGTATATGTGCCACAAAATGATTCCTCATACTCTCCCAAAAGAAGTGAGCTGTCTTATCCCCTTCCTTTCTCTCCTCCCCCAGCCAGCTCTATCAAATGCCTGAGCTGCTTAGAAAACTTGGGTCACCTGGGTCATAGTCAGGGCTTTACTCTTCTATGTCATTGGAGGTGGTTATAGCTTTGAAAACAGATATAAATCAATGCAACTCTGTACACACCTACAACACAATTACTTTCATAAAAAATGTTTCCAGAGTGTCCTATTTTAGCATAAAGTAAAATATATATGAAAGACATTAGTCCTACTCACAGATACCCTAAAAGTAAGCTTGTATAACTAGTTTTATAATGAAACATGTAAAATAATATTGTTTTTGAGGAACTGTCCAGTAGCCTCACCTGTGAAAGACCAAGACACTGTCACTTGAAGAAATATTCATCAGTCAAAATGATAAAACCAACTCACTACATCTTTCATAGCTCCAAATAGCTTAAAGTTAAACATGCCGGTCCCATGGTCACACAACAGAAACTCTCCAAAACAGTACACATTGCTCTTGCAGAAACCATGATCCAGTACTCATATAAAAGCCTAGGTATGACAAGAAGGAAATCAGGCATTAAACACACAAGCCAGTACTCACCATGTAAGTGTAGGAAACTGGTGCAACAATATTATGATCTTTAATTTCTCTCCTTTAGTGTTGGCTATATAAAGAACTTTCAACCCTTCATTCCGAAATACACTAATATACAGGATAACAATATCCTAATATATGGTGTGCATTACAAAAATGGAGGGTATAAATCCTCATTTTCGCAACAAAAGAACTGTTTTGTAGCATCATATACTTTTTTCTCCATATCAGCTATTGCCACTCACTATATGTGAGGATTACATGGTTAATCAGAAATCTCCCTCTTACTGTTACATCTACAGCTGTCCATCTCCTTAAACTTTCCCATGTAGTTTAAGAATATAATGTAATATACTAAGCACAAAGTTTTAAGCAGACAAGCAATCTCCCATTTACCATTCTTAACCTTAATTCAATAGTCAAATTACTTGGCATTGTGAGGAATTATGCAATCTGTCTAATACCAGAAATACGTGTCACCTGAGCATCTATCATTTCTATTTCTAGTTTACTGTATGAAATATTCTTTTTCTATGAGAATTAGTGGTGAGTCAAAATAACTCATAGCAAGCAAATTAAGTAAACCAGAAAATTAACAGACAGAAAGATCAACAGAGAGATAAACAGCGACAGTGTCTGTGGCACAACAGGTAGCACAGACACATGAGTTGTTGGAATGCAAATAGGCTGTGTGTTCTACTCCCACTCTAGATGATTGGATTGCAACATTATGGTGGTGCTGCACTCTTGAGTGTATCATCCTTCAGAAGAGAAGTTAAACCAAGGTCCTGTCTTCTTGAGTTGGTGCTATATCAGATGAATGCAAAAGATTCCATGACACTATTAAAAAGAGTAAGCGTCTTTTATTTATATACAAAAGAATACTTATTTATAACATATTTACATAATTATAAATATTTACAAATGTGCAAATATATAGATATGCAAATCTGTTTACACATATTCATAATTTCCTAAAAAATCATTCTAAATTGTTATCCCTATTAGACCCCAACTCCTTTTTCCATCACCCCCTTCAGATTTTACTTAATATTGTTGCTAAACTCCACTTA
>NC_056739.1:343946728-344084228 GCF_019279795.1 Protopterus annectens
TAAACAACTAATTTCAAAATCCCTATACACCCCCAAATTGCTTTTAATGAACTTCCCCAGTTTCTGCTACCTTATCAATTTCATATGCTACACTCTATTCTTTATAAACCCTCCTTCTGTCCATCTCTATCTTCCTTAGTCTCCACCTACATCCCATCCTGGACTCATCATACTTCTAACCAACAATTACTTGATATCTATCACCCAAAAAGGTCAGTAGGCAAACTACTCTACAAACACTCCCTTGCCCATGCTTGGAACAAACTTCCCCTTGACTTACGTAAAAAATCTCCTACACCTCACACTTTAAAAATAAACTAAAAGCTTATTTTCTCAATTCCAGAACCTGCCCTTGCGATGACCCTACCTAGTCTTCCTTCCCTTTATGTGCCCTCAAAAGGACCATACTTAGTACCTCATTACACCTCTCTCTCCAATGTGTCTACTATGCATTTGCACAATTTTATACCAACAAAAAATGTTCATTGTTGACCTATTAAACTATATCAATGTAAAATTGTTAATTAGCTTCTTTTTAATGCAACTTTAACTTTATGCATGTATCCAAACATATGTGAATCGTTTTGCTATAACTGCTATTATATCAATATTGTTTAAAATTGTACTTGTTTTAAAATGTATTACTGGAACTTTTCTCCTTGGGTTTCAACTGAAAATGGGCCACAAACCCGGTTAACAAATGTCAATAAATAAATAAATAAAATAATATTGTTTTTAATAATCTCGGCATGTTTGCACTATGTGCATCTTAAGGCTCTTCCCAAAGGGGTGACCAATTCTACTGTGCAATGTTACCGTTATCCAAATGGTAAGTGTGACCAGAACTTTTAAGGCTATTCTAGAGTGGGCTGTACAGTATCACCAAATGCATATGCAAGTACTCTAAGAGCTTAAATATATCTACACAAAACAAGCCACAATTAATAGGTTTAAATATATTTAATAATAAATAATAAAAGCACAAGACAATGTTCATTAACTCAACACAGTGACAGCAGAGTTCAGAATCATAGGAAATACTTTAAAACAACATTGTAGGACAGTCTCACATAAATACAGAAAACATCTAGACTAATCTTATTGTATTGCTTTCTCTAAGAGAAATCACTGTACCTAAATAATTTACTTACAGAGCAATGCAAAGTGCTGGTGATGTTAGATCCAGAACAAAATACAAAATGCACTAATTTCTCAATGAGATTGTTCTTAAATTAATAATACACATACTGTCGAATCATCTCAGATTATATAATTCTTGTCATCTCTGCCTAAGTTCCCAGACTAACAGGCGCTTAAAAAGTAACATGTCTCTGTTAAAAATACTTATCTCTCAGATGCTGACAATTCTCTCTTAGAAGCTTGTCTGATACTGTGAGTCATAAAAAATTATCTTGGTAACCTGTAGTTAGCTCTGTTTCCAGACAATAGAAAGAAGCCCCTAGCCTAGACATCCTGTCTCTTAGCTGAAATAAACTGACTTTATAACACATCGTAAAACTCTTTACTTATCAACTTATTTTTTTAGAGTTTTGCAAGTTAACTCTGTATATTCCAACTTCTCCTATGAAAACATACATTTGCATTGGCATATAGTTTATACACATTTCTGCTCTTTTCCAGCAGGGTGCACTGTGGTTACATTTTTGATGCTCAGTACATAACACAGTTTTTCTACATGTGTAAAACAAGCATACAAATCATATTACTATTCACAATGAGATATAATTATTTACAAAATTCTATTTAGTTGGTCTGGCAGCATTTCAGTTTGTCACAGGGTTCTCTAGTTCCAATTTCATTTTCAAGAAGATGACTTTATGGTCAGACCTAACAAGTGACAAAGGTATACAAGGGATGGGGCAAGATTCCCCTCATATTAGTAAGAATGAGATCCAAGACGCTGTTCTTCTCAGTTGGTACTCTGACTAACTGTTCCATAGTATTTTGATTGACAAAGTCCAGAATTTGTTGTACTTGAGCACTAATGGAGGTGTTGGTTTCCCAGCCAATAGTTAGATAGTTTAGATCATCTAAGAAAATGTTATTGGATATAATACTGACTGATTCCTTTTCCTGTAGATAAGTGTTAACACTTTCTTGACTCAAAGAGAGAGTTGTCTCACTTAATAATCTATAATCAGGACCTTATTCATGGTTATTTGAGCATGCTGCATGATGATGCATTACTAGCCTTGATGCAAGTCTCTTCTGGGGCTGGCTACCTGGATCAGGTTTGGCTAATACTGTTGATAATAGTTTGAACTCTGGTATTATCAAAAAGCCACTTAAATACAACTCCCTAATTAAGCCTTTGGATAGCCATCTGGCTCATTGGTAGATCCCACACAGTGAGGGCTAGTGGCCCATTTTCATCTAAAAGTCTTGTTACCACGACTGGCCTCCATGTTGCAGTTTATGGCTAATAACTGCAAATATAGCATTTTCATTAGTTGTCTGACTTATAAAAGTGCCTATACCACATTAGTACCTGGTGTCACAAATACAGACTTAACCACAATGCAAAAAAATATAGTGTATTACTCTTTGGGAAGTAAAGATATCCCTGGACCTATAGAATAAGTAATTGCTGCCTTAAAGCTTCTTTCTTTATTAGGGGTTTTAGCACATTCAGTGACAATGAACTCTCTTTTGACCAGGTCTATATTAAAACATCGAAATGTCATTATTTCAAATGTTCTAACATCGAACCCTATTCAGCGAATGCTGACAACATCGAACATTCCGAACAGCGAATTTTTTCCTAGGGAAAAAATTTGCTGTTCTAAAATACATACACACAACACAAGCACACTAAACAAACAGCAATCCACACACATACACCCAAAATCTTGCAGTTAACCTTACACTGTACAAACACCACTAACTATCCACTTACCTTAACCCAAACCCTAACCCTAAGGTTCATCACTTTCACAAACTCACCTCACCCGCGCCCTAATCCTAACTCACCTAACCCGCCCTAACCCTCACGTCCACACAATCACACACATACCTCCCTCGCTCCCTAACCCTAACTCACCTAACCCACGCCCAATCGCACACTTACCTGAACCCGACCTGTAACTTTCCACCACAGCACTGAAAATAGTAAAATGACAGAAACGGACAACTGAATTCTTTCCCTAGGAAAAAAATCGGTTATCTATTGTTTCGCTATTTTCAGCATTCGCTGAATAGGTTTTGATGTTAGAATGTTTGAAATAATGACATTTCGACATTAATATAGACACCTTTTGACTGCCCTGTATTAGCTACTGTCAGAACAGTCTCCTACATTGCCCAATTAATTAATAAATATGTAGTCTTTGAATCTTAAGAAAGTATTCTGCTTTCCTGTATTTCTCCATAATCAGGCCTGTAAACACCTCACAGCAAGATGTTCTCTGGTTCGATTATTGGCTGGGGTGCCTTCTGTGCAAACTCTGAATGTTCTCCCTGTATTCACATGGGTTTTCTAAGGCTGCTCTGGTTTCCTCCCACATTCCAAAGATATGCAGTAGATGGACAGGACACTCTAAACTGGCCTTAGGTATGAGTGTGTGTGACTGTGTGTGGTACACCCACCATGGATGGTTGGGTGCCGAGCTAGCAATCCAACCCCATAAAAGTGTAACCATTACAGAAAAAAAAAACAGTGCCTGGAGGGCACTCATTGTCTGATATGCTGAATGGCACAAACAGAACTGAGAGACAGAGAGAGAGAAATAGAGACAAAACACGTAATAAATGCACTTAAATCAAACAAGTTATTCAAATGATTTAGTACTTTTGTCCCTCAAACAGTACTTTATTAGAAATGATAATTCTAACTTCATTTTGTAATTAAAGCATTAATTATTTGTATGAAGTTTAAAGACATCAATTCATGCGTACATATTAAAATTCTATCATTATCAAAACTGATACAAAACTGTATGTTAATTCAACTAAAAATAAACAATTTAAAAAGGTGCATAAATAATTCAATGATGAATATACTTTATACCATGCAATTATATTATCATTATTTCTTAATATGTTATAATAAGCATTTGAACTCTACCCTTTCAAAATAATGCTGACTGTGTTTTTAAAACATGTTGTATAGATAAAAAAAAGTCATTTAACCCAGGTGGGGAATTGGCATTTACTTTTAACTGCCAGTACAGTTCCTTGTATTCTAGTTTAGTTTCCATTCACTGCCATGTGTGTTAACAAATATCTTCTCCAAAATTGCAAATCTAAATTCTTTATAATCATTACAATACTGTACATGTTTATACATATCATTTAGAATTTTTATTTTTTATGTTGTAATAATGTTCACAAATTCTTTTCCTAAATGCTATTTCTGTTTTGTCAAGATAAAGACTTGGACAATGTGAAAATTTAGCAATGTACATAATTCCAGAAGTAGAATAATTTTCCTTTTACAAAATTAAAGTACATCTGAGTGCATTATCAAGAACAACTATTTTACCTTCCAGTATGAAAGGGCATGGTTTACAAAATCCACATTTAGTTGTGCCTGTTTCACTGTTTGAAACAAACAGAGTGGAAATAAATATGACAAATACGGTTTTAAAATTCTGTGGTGTCTTATATACAGAATTGTGTAAAAACTGTCAAATTCACCTTCAGGATGTTCCAATTCCAAATAACAATACATTTAATATAATTTGCAAAATCATTGTATTGTACAACCAAACCCTCTTTTATGTATCAAGCACATCTCCATCTGGATGACTGGTTAATTGAACATTATTGTTCAAACCTACACCTGAAAGAGTCTTGTATTTTCATGTCATTCATCCAACACACCATTACTCCAATTCTTTGCAAAATTATTGGGATATCCCCTAGCCACAGACATATTGACCAATATATCCAGTTTATGAATCACATCTTCAAAATTTTCGGTTATCCTGGCCACCCTTATACATTATCCCTTAACCATTTTTTTTTAATTCAATAGATGCAAGCTTCTAAAAAATGTAAAAAGAGTTACTAAAACTTAATTTTCTATAAATCCTTGACTCAAAGACCTTCACTGTGTCTAATATTAACATCCAAATTATTATTGTTGTTGTTATCAGAATTAAAAGTAAATTTAGAAAATAAGAAAAGGTATTCAAATAATTCATATACTCAGAAATGTTGTTCCCAGCACTTTCCCATAATATAAAAATATCATCCAGGAAGTTCAAATGGATTGTACAAAATCTGACCAACTCAGACTTCAAGTCAGAAATCTTCACCCAAGCTGATAGTACCAAGTTAACATAAATTGTGGTACAGACTGCTCCATAACAACTCTTTTGTCTGTTTAAATATCTCTTTCTCAAAAAGTACAAATGTTATCTAAAACCAAAGAAAATATCCATAATTAATTTTTTTCATCTGCAAGAAAGACAAAATTGATGAGGCTTTCATGAGACAGACTTAGTCCATTTTCCATAGGAATAGATGTAAACAAATCAACTACATTGATTTTTAAAAGTTCTACTTTTTCATCACATAAATCATCTGTCAGTCTTCCTAGGAAGTCCCATGAATTCCTAAGAAGTTGAGGCAACTTGTGAAGTGCTGGTTTCAAAATTCTATCAATAAAAAATGCCAAAAGGTAAGTCTTAGGCCCTTGGGCTGTGACAAGTGGCCTAAAAGGTGGCATAACATATTTTTATGGATCTTGGGGATCCCCAAATAACTAGAATCACTGGTTTGGATATTTACAAAAAATTGTATGTTGAAGGGAAATTCTATTCCTAAAAAGAAATTCTTCCAATGCCAAATCGACCTAATTGTACATTATATTTACATTACTTCTTGAAAGTGGGATATATGTAACAGTATTATTTCGAAACATCAACATAAAACTAAATCAGTATATTGTATCAAAAATAATTATCCCTCCTCCTTTGTCTGCCTGCATGATACACATTGATTTATTTCATAATATATGTGAAACTAAAACTTTTTTTTGCTTAGTCACATTCCCCTTCCTAGTATATTGATTTTATTTATCCAAGCAACAAAGTTTATCAATACATGTCTTGTCAAATGCTCAAATAACAAGATGTAAAACAGGGTTAAAAACTTAATGATTTTTAGTGGTTATTTATATAACTATTATTTTCACTAGAAGAGAAGTTGTTGAAATATGCACAAAGGTTTAATTTCCTTGTGAGCTGTTTCAATTTAGCAAATGAAGCCACCATGTCAAAATGTTTACAAGGTATAAATTTTAAGGCCTTCTCAAATAATGAAAAATGATCAGTAGTAACAGAAACTTGACCATAATTAAACTACAGAAATTGAAACATAGAGGAGAAGTAAATATGGTAAACAGTGAAGTAGACACAACTAAATGAGGATGTTGTAAACAGTGTCCCTTCATCTTGGAAGGTTAGAGACTGGTTCTTGATAATGCATTCAGAGCTACTTTAATTTTGCAAAAGGGAAATTGTTCTACTTCTGGAATGGTACACATTGCTAAGTATTCATGTTGTCCAAGTTTTTATACTGGCAAAACAGAAAGAGTATTTAGGCAAAGAATTTCCATGCATTCTTACAACATAAAAATAAAAATCCAAATAACACCTTGTATATACACGTACAGTTTTATAATGATCATAAAAAAATTTAGATTTACTATTATGGAGAAGGTATTTGTTAACCTACATCAGGGTGAATGGGAAACAAAACTAGAATATAAAGAACTATACTGGCAGTTAAATATGAATGCCAATATCCCAAATGGGTTAAATATTTTTTAATTATACAACCTGTTTTAAAAATACAATCAGCAAAGTTATGAAAGGATGGAGTTCAAAGTGTTTATTATAACATATTATGAAAAAATGATATTTTTCTATATTATATAGAAAAATATTATATTCTTATATTTAATTATTTATATGCATTTTTACATTGGGCAGGATTCACGAAGGCTTGCACGGAGTCTAAGAGTAGTGTAAGACTCCATGCAGCCTTCGTGATCCAGGAACAGCCCTAAAGTCCGTGTAAGAGACCATCTAAAATGTCTCTTACACGGAGTGGGCGTGGATATGCTAATCACCTCACTTGCAGCCCAAAGGCATGCAAATGAGGTAGATTAGCGATCCACGAAGCCAAAAGCAGCCCGTGTAAAAGCCGTTTTAGCTGCAGAAATGTACTCAGTTGACAAATGAGTACGTTTCTGCAAAAACCACAATGGAGCCATGTCAGCTCCACATAAAGGGTGCATATGTGTCAGGCAGCATGCTAATGGCCAAATATGTGACCATTGGCAAGGTACCCCGATGCAAATATGAAAAATAAATATTATTTTTTTCTGCGATCGCCGATGTTTAAACGCAGCGCAGCCCCGTGCAAACGGGCTGCACTGT
This sequence comes from Protopterus annectens, assembly GCF_019279795.1. Classification (NCBI taxonomy): domain Eukaryota; kingdom Metazoa; phylum Chordata; order Ceratodontiformes; family Protopteridae; genus Protopterus; species Protopterus annectens. Next base: position 343,954,138 of record NC_056739.1, read on the forward strand.
ATAAAACATAAAAATGAAGGTTATAAACCCACAAATGTGGGTTTTATGCAATACATGGATTTACAATGCAGGGACCAGCAGACCAAAAACAACATGGCTACCGTTTAGTGGTTGCTAAGGGGGGAAGCTGAGTCTAAGACATGTAACTAAGCATTTGTAGGCAATCTGATGTAAATGAGTGTTAGGATACTGATTTCCACTGTCACATAGCAAATGAGCACATTCTGAGTAGTGTAAGAGATACATAAGGGGGAGGAATACCGTAGGAGATAGGTGACATCACAGGGGGGAATGGTAGAAAGAAATGCAGTTCATTGGAGGTCAGTGTTCCATGACAGATGTCAGACACATATCATGGAAAGAGGAGTGCCACAAGATAAACATGGGAAAGTCAAGAAATGGAAGGTGCACACTGTTGCTTACACCAAATTTCTTGCTGGGCGTGCATGTGCATGTGTGCGCGCCATGAAGCATGAGTAGGGCAGTGTGCATGCATGTAAGGCAGACGGAGCATGTGGGAGCCTGTTGGCAGACTTGTAAGACTATTTGCGCTGGTGTACACACGTTTTAACCCAAATAAGCAGATTCTGAACTGTGTAAGCATGTGTGCGCACGTGTAAGCCACTGTGAGTGTGTTTCTGCTAGTATGCACTTTGCTCCCCCCTGAGGAAACAGAAAGGAAAAAGGAAGCAACAGAATTAATAGGAAGCTAGCAGGGATAACTGCTGAAGCTAGCAGGTGAAAACAATTAGAAGCAGGCAATTACACAGGCAGAATAGTAGCCCAGCCCAGCACTTAAAACTCTGCAAACAGTAGTGCAGGATGTTTCTCTTAAGAGACACTGCAAGACAGGAGTAAGCTAATAGAAGTGAAAACTGAAAAAGCTTAACTCAGAGCAGAAATGTTAGGGGCTGCCATAGCTCTCATAATGAGACATAGGCGACTTGCTGAGGGTGGTGACAATGCAGATAGTGCCAGACAACCCACAATGAGGAGACGGAGAAGAGTGTACAGGCCCAGGGTCACCTACCATGGGTTACATGAGCTGGAGATAGTAGAACGCTATAGAGTGGACAGAGAGCTCCTGCAGCAAATTGTTTGAGCTGTGCAGGCCACGCCTCACACACAGAACCAACAGAGGGGAACCCATCCCAGTGGAAACCAAGGTATGTGTTGGCTTAAGAATACTAGCAACAGGTACCTTCCAGAGACCAACTGGCGATATGATGGGGATATCACAGGCATTAGCCTCCAGGGTACTGCACCAGTTCCTGGATGCCATGTCAGCACATGTCGGTGATCATGTATATTTCCCCAATGCCCGTGAGGTATTGGCCAGCAATATGCGTCTCTTCCAGCAAATAGCGGAATACCCTGAGGTAGTGGGTGCAATAGACTGCACGCACATACGCATCAAAGCACCATCCGGTGAGCGGGGTAGGGCCTACATTAACCACAAGGGCTTCCCCTCCATCAACTGCCAGGTCATGTGTGATGCCCAGGGCATAATAATGAATGTGTGTGCTGGCTGCCCTGGGAGTTACCACGATTCCCACATCTGGCATTTGACGCAGCTGTACCCGACATTTGCCAATGGGGACATCCCACACGGACACCTAGTGGGGGATGCAGGTTATGCACTGGAGCCGTGGCTGATGACACCCATCAGAAACGCACACACACCTGAACAGGAACGCCATAATGAGGCACACGCACAAACACGTAATGTAATAGAGCGTGTGTTTGGGCTGCTCAAGTCACGGTTCCGGTGTCTGGACACATCTGGTGGAGCCTTGCAGTACACACCAACTACATGTACCCAAATTGTCATGGTATGTGCTATGCTACATAATATGATCTTGTGAAAACAGCTGCAGCAGGACCAGCATAGGGCCAGGCCAAACAGCCCCCCACCATTGTCAAGGCCATCACAGGCAGAGTGTGACTCAGAGGAGGAACAACCTGAGCTTGCCCCAGTAGGCAGAAGGAGGCATGCTCAGTATGCCCTGGCCTTGGCAAAGAGGCAATGCATAGCACATACACTGGCTCAGTAGGAACCCTGGGAAAGATACCCCTCTCTGACTCACTCATATAGTAACATGGATGCCTAAAATGACTTAACCTGCTCTCAAACATGTACAGGGAGTGTAATATGTGCATCCGACAGAGGCAGCCCTGCAGCACCACCTGAGGCATGAATGCCATGTGTTAAGTAATGTAACACCATGTAATATATGCACACTTGAGCACCCTGACTAACATCCTACCCTCACCAAGCATGATGCCACAATATGACGATGGGATGATCAATTGCAATAATTGGCTGAAGTATTGCAGTTAGTCAAAGGGGATCCAAAGTGTGCCAGCCTGGGATGACATGCTGAGCATGACATGATGCTCCACCTGCTAGGGGTGGCATGCACCTATCAGTCCAGGCCTTATGGATACTGGCAAAGGCTGTTGTTACCCACAGCGTGCCCTGAATAGGTAAGGCTCAAAACACAAACCCACCTCCATAGGTATCAGAAGGGATAAGAACCTAGATGTAATGCTACCCAATGCCAGAAGTCTAAACAGCAAGATGCATGCAATGTAAACTCACCCAGTATGGAGAATGTTGATGTCTGTCCTGTAACAGAAAACTGGGTCAAGGCTCACAACAGCACCCTAACACTACCAGGTTACACCTCATACTGTGCTTTACAGCCCAAAACATGGAACAAGCTACAAAAGGTGGGTGACTAGCAATAATTGCAAGGATAACCACACCCCCATGTTGGTACCACAACAAGAAGCAGCATGGACTAGCCATGGTCAAGTAACAGTGGCTAAGACTGCTTCCCAGTTTATAGCCTGCTACAGACTACCATCCTAACACCAGGAACTGCACCTGGCCTATGTTGGAATACAGGAATATATCAAGCCACCCAAACTACATTATATTGGTTGACTGAAAATACCCAGACATAGACTGGGAGCATTATACTAGCTCCAACACTGTAGGAGAAAAGTTCCTAGGATCCATAAACCAAAATGCCCAGGAACAACGTACCACTCCCACAAGAGGGGTAAGCATACTGGATGTGATAATCAGCAACATGGGTACTGGATGGCAAGATGAGAAGTGTATCCCTCACTGGTAAGACCAGACCATAGAGTAATCACACTGGATATACACATCCTGACCACAGTCCCTGGCCAGAAAACCACAGTGAAAAACATGTGTAAAGCAAAAGTTGCACTCCTCCAAACTGATGTGGAATCCATTAAAGGCCCTGTGCAGGTGCAAAATATGGGCCACACCTCAGAACCTGTTATACAGGCATTCCATGAACACAGCCAGGAATGCTTGGATTATGCAATCCCAAATAACAACAAGACACAATGCCATACACGCAGGCATCTGGCATACTGGACTCCAGCCATTACCAAACCATGCAAGAGAATGAGGAAGCTACTACATGATAGAGCAAACATAAAAAGGGAAGTAATCACTGATCAGTAGTATGGCAATAAAATATGTCCACACATACAATCCACTAAGGCCAGCTACAACAAGTTGAATCTGTGAATCCTGAGGCAATGTTACAATTGCCCCAAGTACACAGACAACCCTCAACTCCCCCCAAGAAATACAAATATATGTGAGAGATGCAACCATTTATCCAAACCGGAGGCTGAGCTCCCTCAACTCAGTACTGTCAAAACTAGTCAGGAGGAGAAGGTAACCACACACACCACAAACTCAGTACCACATAGACCTATCACAACTGCAAACCAAAGACATAAACACAGAAAAACATTCCCGGAGGCCCTAATTACAAACACACCACACCAACAGAGGCCTCCAAAGCAGACTCCCAAGCAACCACAACCTCCAAACATAGCACATGCAACACATAGTACACAAAGCTGGTGTGCCAAACAGTCACAGGCCAGAAGGAGAAACAACATGCCTGATACAGTTGTAATAGGTGACTCCATAGTCAGACACACTGCTGTCCCACTCACCAGACTGAACAAGGGAAAGGGTACAGTAAGCTGCCTGTAGGCTGCTACAATATGCCACATAACACAAGCACGCAGGTCACCCCAAAGCAAGTAGAAATATGATGCAGTCATTGTCCATGCTGGCGTGAATGACCTGAGATGTACCTCCCTGGACTACATGAAAAGAGACATAGATGAGCTCTCTGAGTATGTACTCCAGGCCGGTATGACACTGACCGTTTGCAGCATCCTACCCTCACCAAGAATGATGCCACAGTACAAACACAGAATGATCAGCTGTAACAAGTGGCACAATTACTGCTGTCATTCCAAGAGGATCTAATGTCTGTCTGCTTGGGATGTCATACTTGACAAGCCATGCTGCTACTCCAGGGATGGCTTGCACCTGTTACCCCTGGGCGTCTGGATATTCGATAAGGCTTTTGCCACCTCCATAGATCCTTACGTAGGCAAGGCTGAAAAGACTAACCCACCACCCTAGAAAACATAAGTGGTAAGAAACATAAGGGTAATGCTGACCAATGCCAGACGTGTAAACTGCAATATGCATGCTCCTGAGGCCCTCCCCAGTATGGAGAACATCGATGTCTGTGCAGTGACAAAAACCTGCTGCAAGCCTCCTGACAGCACACCAGCACTACCAGGTTATACCTCATATCATGCGTTATGGCCCCAAAACCTGGACCAAAACATAAAAGGAGGGGGAATATCCATATTCAGCACAGACACCCATACGTCCAGGTAACTGACAATACAGGAAGCATCGGAGACCACCCATGTGCACCTAACCGTAGGCAAAACTGCTGTACAGTCTGTAGCATGCTGCAGACCACACCCTCACACACAGGAACCCCACACAGCCGTCCTGAAGACACTGGACAGTATGAATGTCCCACCAAATACCAAACAAGGTACTCACAAATTACCACATAGGTGGTAAACCATTATGTATGAAAGGAGTAATCAGGGACCTAGGGACACAAGTGGACAGTAACCTGTTATGTGACACTCACATTGCCAATCTGGCTAGGAAGACTGTCTATATTGGACACCGTATCATGAAAGGATTCACATATACGTCAACATAGGTCATTGTGCCCCTGTACTGTTATCTTATCAGACCCATAATCTAGTACAATGCCTCATTTGGGATGTACCTTACCTGACACCTGCAGCAGTTGGAAAGACCTCAAAGGTACCTCACCAAGAGGATAAAGGGTCTCAAATATATGTCATATGCTGCCTGGCTGTAGACACCCCAGCTGAATGCAGTCACATACTGCCTACACAGAGGCGTTGTATGCCTGTTGTACAAGGCCATGTCCAACACAGGAGTAATGGACATGCTCCACCCCAGAAAACCCAAAGCCATTGGAGCTGTGAGAGTGAGAGATGTCATCCTCAACACATAATGAAATAGGATGTGCTGGAGGGACAGATACATAACCCAGAGGCTCCCTACACCCTGAAACAGAATCCCACTCCATGTTAGGCAGAGCCCCTCACAGACACTCTTCAACAGGAATCTTGCCAAGTGGATGGATGATCGTAGATGTACACTGGGGGTCTTCACTGTGTCATGTCCAGAGGCACAGTAAAGTAAATCATAAATGGCCATAATATTCACATAGCAAGGGGTGGCGAAATCCACACACACTCTGGCTAGGCTTATAAATGCCCCAGGGTGGATAGCCTAGTATGAACCTATGAACCTATGAAGATACAAATTGTACAAGACACTAAGGATAATCACAAGGCTTTCTCAACTGATGGTAGGAACCTTGTCGGGAATTCACGGATATGCTCTAAATCACTCAAATATTACAAACAACATACCAAACACACATATTGCCAACATACAAACTGACAGGTGCAGTGTAACCCACCCCCCCCAGAATGCAAAATATCTATCCCAGCAGACTGCTGGCCCCCTGACATTGCAGATGTTGAGGTAACAGCCAGCATCTACAAAGCAAAACACACAGCAGCAATGGTATGAGATGGTGTCCTGGGCTGAGTCCAACATGGACTCCAAGAAGAATGGAATGCCAAATCACGCTCAATGTCAGCCTTACCACAGGATATGTACCCAAAGAGCAGTGTACAACAACAGTGGTCCTTTCCAACAAAGGTGTTGCCTGAATGGATACTGAAAACTACCACCCCAGAATCCTGACAAGCTTGGTCTGCACAGCTATGGAAAGGATCAGCATGTACCGCAGACATAAAGATATTGGGGACCTACTGACACCGGACCCTACCCAGTGTGGCTTTCTTAAGTGCAGATGCTACCCCTTAAACATGTTTGACTCATTTGAAACAGTCATTAAGGTCATTGATGAGGGCAATGTGGTCCACACAGCGTAGCTGGACCTTGCAAAGGCTTCCATACAATACACTATGTGTTCATTATAGATAGGCTCACCAGCTTAAATATAAACCCCTATGTCAGTAGAGGGGTTGCAAACCAGACCAAGGACAGAACTGACATGGTCAGATATGCTGCAGCCATGTCAGACTACAAACCAGATATAACTGGCATCCCACAAGGCTTGGTCCTGGGACCTCCCTCGTTTGGTATATATGTCCCATAGGTAAAGGCCAACATGGAAGGACTGTGTCTGAACATGTTTGCAGAGGACTACAAACTGGCCACCATATCTGACCATCCAGCTGACACAAGCATCCCACAAAAGGGCCACATAGAAACAGACAACTGGTGCCATAGCCATGTCAGCAAGCTAATTGCAGAAAAGTGTATAGTCAACCCCTGTGGATATACAGTAAGTGCCCACCAATTACCACATAGGTATTAACCCATTAAGTACTTAACATGTAATGAGAGACCTGGGGACACAAGATGATAGATATCCTGCATTGGACAAACATGTGGCTGTAGTGGTTATAGAAACATACCATATACCCACCTACCATGAAGGTTGTCAGATCTAGATAAGGGGAGGTCACTGTGGATCTGCAGTCATCCTTCATCAGCGTTACAATTGACTACAATAGCCCCTGTGGGATGTACCTCAGCAGACACCTCCATCAGCTGTAAAGTCCCCAAAAGTACCTCACCAGGAGTATCAAAGAGCTTGAACAGATGCCATGTGTTGCCTGATTAAACAAACTGCAGCTCCACACACTGCCATACTGCCCACCCAGAGGCAAGCTGTGCCTGATGTATAAAGCCATGTCCAAGATGGAATCAATGAACATGCTGCACCTTGTACAATCTGAATGGCAGTGAGCTATGCACATGAGAGACCTGAACCCCAGCACTGACATACATAGGACAAGCTGTACTGAATGATCCATAACACAGAAGCCACCACCACTCATGAGTAAACTCCCAGTACAGGTTAGCCAGAGAGTCACTCATTGACTCTCCTCAAGAGGAAACTTGATGAGTGGATGGGAGATGGTAGGTTTACCTGGGTATCACTGTTATGTCATGGGTAGACGGAGGCACAGTATACTTACCATGACATGTGTCATGGCAAACTCCACCTACAATGTGTGTCGAAGGACAAACACACTCTCCGACTAGCATTAGAAATGACCTAGGGCACATCGCTAGTTTTTGCCAATGTACACCTATGTTGTGGAATACACTACCAATGTTGGACAAGCCTGGTTTAAGTAGTTCATATCTGAACATAATGCAACATGGTCAGATGTGCACAACTGGCCCCTAACCAGGCTGTTGTGCTCACTATGAAAATGTAAAGCAGTGATAGGACTAAAGGCCAAGACACTGTCCACTGCAGTGAAAGTACTGAACCAGTAAACTATACAGTACTACAGTGTTAGGTCAGTATAAAAGGATGTTGACGACTGTATGCAAAGTATCCCATGCAAACCTGCAGGCAGAGTATAATCCCTGTTGTGTTCAGACACAAAGCAGTTGGACAGTAACTACACAACATGACACACAACACACAACCATAAACGTGAGATATCGTTGAAGTTCACACTCATCCACAAATGTGGTGGGCTGCAGAGTTTAACATATGGAAAGCTCACACTGGGCATGCCCGCACACTTTGAGAAATGAGACATATGTCAGACAACATGCCATGGGAAGCCTGAACTGGGCATGCTCACACACTTAGGCCAAATCTCAGTTTAGCATTTGGCCACACATATTTGGTATTTGTACGTGTAATTCCAGGAACCAACCACATTACAGCAATCTGCCCAGTGCACACAGTTAAATGACTACAGAGACATACGTGATATAGTGGATCCCTCCCATATTCAAACATCTTCCACAGATACACAAGTTGTTCATAGAAACAGGGAATGCTATGGCAATAAAGATCTGCAAACAGTCTATCAGCAACAAATATTGTGCATCTGACAATTAAACATATGGGTGTAGAGGTCAACACTAGGCTGTTTGCCCTAGGGAATGACAGCTTAGCCAGAGTGTGCTTGGCGTCTGCCTCCCCAGTACAGTAGGCTACTGTGCCACTGTAAAGTAGGTCACATAAGGCACCGTGTGAGGCTAGTGTGCTGTGCCTCTGTCAAGCAGGGACACAGTGAAGATCCCATTGGTTGAATTTGCTAAGCCACATCCATGTTGTTTGTGTGTGCTGTAAGAGGGTTGCTGAGGACCTCTAACAGTACGTGGGCGTAAATAACAGACTGAGGGGAGCCTTATCTGCATTGTCTGGACAATTTCACTGTCAACACTTTGTTGTGATGATTATGAGGGATTGAAGTGTCATGCCAGTACTGTTCAGAGATGTCCTCCCTCTGTGGGCTACTGCTCTGCAATGTATTAGCTCACTCTGTCTGTTGGACAGCTCATATATGGCTGGTGTACACCTGACAGGTGTCCTGTTGTGGAGCAGTCATGGGTATATTTGGGATAGCATGATCAATGCAAACCTTCCACATGCTCATAGAATGCAATTGTCAAGGAGTATGCAGAGTGGCCTGTATACTCCGCCAGCATGGGTCCTTTGAAGTCTTCCACCCCAGTCTTCACAAGTGTAAAGTCTGCTTTTGATAAATACACTTTGTTTGCAGTGACAACCTTGCCTGGGGGTGGGGATGGGATATGGATGTCCAGGGAAAGGTGGGTATGGCCACATATCAACAATAGTGGTCTACCTCTGGTGTGGAACAGTGAGTACCCACGTTGTAGATGGTCAGGTGCAATATGTATTCCCCCTTGTGGCTGTGGTGAGTGGTCCTGCCATAGCACATGGACTCACAGATTGTAGTGGCTGTAGGGTAATGTTGTAGAGGCCTGAGTAGTTCCCACACACAACATACCTGTACCTGACGTTAACAACTGGAATGGTGTATGTGAACACCTGCATATCTTGGCACTGTTCCCAGGGAAGCAAAGTGTGTCTCCTGGATGTGGGAGGGATGGTCCAAACTGGTTGTGTTGTGTGTTACAGGTCCTGTGGTCACGAAGCATGGTATAGAACATAACCTGCCAGTGCGATGTGCATAACTGACCCTGAAGTAGGTGGCTGCAAATTCATATATATGCTATCCCCCACCTGACAGGTAGTACTATATATACATACCTCTGTAGAAATAATGATATCAGCACCCTATAAATACTGCAGGTGCAGAACAAATGCCCAGTAATTTGGATAGTGTGCTCTGCTAATGCGTCTCCCTCAAGTGTCATAATATAGTTATGTAGGGATTTGAATCCTGCAAATGCTCAGCATGTCTGTGTTTGTGGGTGAGCTGGGTTGGTGTGTTTTCAAGTCTGTGTGAGGGAAATGTCCCTTTTGGCAACTGGGAAAACACAGTACAGGATGCACATTCCCCTTTCTAAACACTGATGATGTCAGCACCCTATAAGTACAGCAGGAGAAGGGAAACCTCCCAGTAATGTGAATAGTGTGCTCTGCTAATGCATCCCTCTTGAGTGTCATAACATAGTTAGACAGGGGTTTAAATCCTGCAAATGCTCAGTGTGTGTTGAGGGGGGTTAGTGTGTGTGCAATTCTGTATGAAAGAAATGTCCCTTTTGGCAACCAGGAGAAAACACTACAGGATGCACATTCCTCTTTCTAAACACTGATGATGTCAGCACCCTATAATTACAGCAGGAGAAGAAAAGCCTCCAGTAATGTGAATAGCATGCTCTGCTAATGCATCCGTCTCGTGTCATAACATAGTTAGTTAGGGGTTTGAATCCTGCAAATACAAGTGTGTGTGGGGGGTGGTGGAAATAGGGTGTGTGCAATTACATGTGTGAGAAAACTGACCTTTTTGCCAATCAGTACAACACACCAGCTGCTGCATAGGGTGCGTGCAATTACATGTGTGAGAGAACTGACCTTTTTGCCAATCAGTACAACACACCAGCTGCTGCATATACCAATCTCTACACAGAGATGATGTGAGCACCCTACAAGTACAGCGGAGGAGGCCAAATCTCCCAGTAATACAAATAGCACGCTCTGCTACTGCATTTCTCACCACTGTCATAGCACAGTTAGTTATGGCTTTGAATTCCACACATGCCACGTGTGTGTTTGTCACACAGAATGCCCATGTGTGTGGGTTGTTGTTCACAATAATGCATGACATTGATTAAACCAGTAATGGCAATGGACACAGATGATGTATGTGTGTGCCAAATACACATATGTACCTGCGACCTTCAATAGTTCCCATGGGTCATACCAGCCTGTACCACATGCTCAGAGAGCCCTTCCATGTTCCCTATAATGTAGTCCAGGGAGGTACATCACAGGTCAGCCATAGTGGCATGGACAATGACTGAGTCATATGTGTCCATGCCTCTGACTGACCTGTATGCTTGTGTCATGTGGTGAACCATAGTGCCCCACGGGCATATCACTGTGACCTTCACCTTGTCCAGCCTGGTGAGCGTGACCTCACTGTACTGGACAATAAAGGTACATAACACAACTGTAGCAGGTGTGTTGTCTAGCCGTACAGGCTGTGACTGTTTGGCACACAGGATTTGTGTGCTATGTGTTGCATGTGCTGTGTTCTGGCTTAACGTATGCCTGTGTGCCAGCTGCAGAGGTGTCTGCTGCTCAGGCAGGATGCTATTCTGAGTTTCCACGAATGGCCCAGTGTGTACACGTGTTTGGATTGCTGTCAGTGTAGGTCTACATCAGACTGGTATTGTAGTCACTGTAGTATTTCATGCCACCTGACAGGTTATGCCAGTACTGGGTTCGGAGTGCTTAGTCCCCAGTTTGGCTATGTGGTTGCATCTCATACATGTGTTGTACGTCCATGTGTAGGGGAGAGGGTTGACTGTGTACATGTGGCAGCTGTGACATTGCCACATGACCCACATATACCACAACTGTACCATAGAGGTGACTGACAAGTGACCTTTGCACATGCTACCATAGTATTGTGATTGCCATGGTGATTAACAGCACATAGGGCCAATGGGGAACAAGGTACATAGGTTCATAGGTTCATACTAGGCTATCTGCCCTAGGACATTTATAAGCCTAGCTAGAATGTGTTTGGCTTTCGCCACCCATTTTAAATTAATTTGCCATGCCCTTTTCTGAGGTTAGTATACTGTGCCTCTGTCTAACAGTGACACAGAAGTGATACCCGGGGTAAACCTACAATCTCCCATCCACTCATCAAGATTCCTCTTGGAGAGAGTCAATGAGGGACTCTGCCTAACCTGGACTGGGATTGTATTCCAGAGTGAAGGGAGCCTCTGGGTCATAAATCTGTCCTTCCAGCATGTCCAATTTATTTCAGTGCTGATGTTCAAGTCTCTCGAGCACGTAGCTCGATGGGATTTGGATATTCTGAGGTGCAGCATGTCCATTAATTCTGGGTTGGACATGGCTTTATACATCAGGCACAGATCGCCTCTGAACAGGAGGTATGCCACTGAGTAGAGCTGGAGTTTCTTTAACCGGGCAGCATATGGCATCTGTTTGAGCCCTTTGATCCTCTTGGTGAGGTACTTTTGGGGTCTTTCCAGCTTGCAGGTGTCTGGTAAGGTACATCCCAACAGGGGCATTGTACTCAATTATGGGCCTGCTGAGGGATGAGTAAAGAGGCACAATGACCTCCCCTGATCTAGATGTGAATCCCTTCATGATGAGGTGGGCTATATAAAATGAATTTCTAACCACTGTGGCCACTTGGTTGTCAAATGACAGATTGCTATTAACTTGGGCCCCCAGGTCCCTAATTACTTATTCTGTACTCAATGGATTACCACCTATGTGGTAATTTGTGGGCACTTTGTTTTTGCCAAAGGGGATGACTATACACTGTTTGGCATTTAGCTTGAGGCCATGGCTCTGGCACCAGTTGTCTGTTTCTATGAGGCCCTTTTGGAGGATGCTTGTGTCGGCTGGAGAGTCGATTATGGTGGCCAGTTTGCAGTCATCTGCGAACATGGTCAGCCACAGTCCTTCCGTGTTGGCCTGTACCTCCGAGAAATATATACCGAACAAGAGAGGTCACAGGACTGAGCCTAGTGGGACACCACTTGTAACTGTTTTGGAGTCAGACATGGCTCCAGCAATTCTAACCATGTGGGTTCTGTCCTTGAGCCAGTTTGCAATCCATCTATTGACACAGGGGTTGATATTTAAGCTGGTGAGCTTCTCTATAATTCCCAAGTGGGGTATTGTATCAAAGGCTTTTGCGAGGTTCAGGTAGGCTGTGTGGACCACCTTCCCCTCGTCAATGGCCTTGGTGACTGTTTCAAAGAAATCAACCAGGTTTAAGAGGCAGGATCTGCCCTTAACAAAGCTGAACTGGGTAGGACCCAGTGTCTGTAGGTCCCCAATATCTTTATTTATGAGGTCCATGATGATCCTTTCCATAGCTTTGCAGACCAAGCTAGTCAGGCCTATGGGGCGATAGTTTCCAGGATCCGTTGGGGCAACACCTTTATGGAGATGGACCACTGTTGCTGTACGCCACTCTTTGGGCACATATCCTGTAGTAAGGCTGAGATCGAACAGTAGTTTTATGTTTGGGTTTAGCTCTTCTTGGAGTTCATGTAGGACACAGCCCGGGACACTGTCTGGTCCCATTGATGCTGTGTTTTTTGCTTTGGAGAGGGTGGCTCTTACCTGAGCATCTGAGATGTCAGGGGGGCAGCACTCTGCTGGGATAGATATTTGTCCTTTTGGTGTGGAGGGGGGGAGACATTTGCACTGAACCTGTCAGCTAGGATGTTGGCAATGTCTGTGGGTTTGGTGTTTCTTTTGTCATTTGTGACTAGTTCTGAGCATATCTGGGAATTACCACCCAGGTTCCTAACATAACTAAAGAAAGACTTGTGATTATCCTTAGTGTCCTGTGCAATTTCCTCTCGAAGCTGGCCTTAGACAATTTTATGAGTGCCCGTAGTTGTTTGCTAATACTGATCAGTGATGCCTTCCCTTTTTGGGAATTTGCTCTATCATTTAGTAGCTTCCTCCTTCTATTGTATAGTTTGTTTATGACTGGGGTCCACCAGACAGGACGTCTGCCTTTTGGAGGATTGGGTCTTGGTTTTATTTGGGTGTAATGTCTGTGATTAGTTAGCACTGGCATATATGACTGCTCACGTGGACAAATGCCAGGTAAGTCATATGCAATGTGTCACAGGCAACGTACATGTGAACAGGACAAACAGTGACGTTCTGTGAAGTGAAACATGGACATTCATATAGTAAGATATGCAGATGTCACTAGGAGTCCACAGAAGCTCTGTAACTCTGCATTGCAGGTGGGATCAGTATTCCAGGGTAACTGCAAGCAAACATGCATGCAAACAAAGCTACAGTAAGCAGGGCTGCATGTAGTCCATTGTACAACAAACAAGCTGTACCACTTCCACTAGGTAACACTGCAAATATGCAGGCACTATACACATGTACATGGAAATCCACAGGTCAGATGGCTAGGGTCCAGTCTCAGCGCACATAAGTGTACAGACCATGTACCATCAGGATGTACAATAACTGGATGGAAACCCAGGTGCTCATACCTGCAGTAATACACATGTCAAATAACAGACACTGAGCCTTCACTCAGTGGTTCCATACTTAGTAGGATGTATGCTGCCTGGCCTGCCACCACAGTATCCCTGACATGTATGGGGACTTTCCCTCCTGTGACAGTTAGTTTTGTGTGTTGAGGCTGTCTAGCGTGGTATGAGATGTGAGCTTGCAGTGCTAGGGTGCTCCTGTGTGTCCTGTACCAGTCATGTAGTACTGCACACATATCAACATCCTCAAACATCCGCATTGCAGAGTCCAGTGTGGGCAACATGCCACATGCAGTTTACATGTCCATCATGGCGTATCAATACTTTCATTACCTTATCCCCTGTGCTACCTATGTATGTAGCCTTCTGTTGACATCCTTACCACCAGTATGCCAACATGTGCAGATGATACACTATGGTACTTACCATGGGTGTAGACAACACTACATGACAATCATACCCTTACTGCATCAGGCATGCTGGGATATACCCACAATTATATCAGCACACAGTACTGTTAACAACATGATACTATTACTACACATCTATGTAGTCACCCTGTGCATCAGCAACATGTTAACCTGTACCTGCACTGATGTTACAGATTGCAGGAGGTGGCACAGTTTCATCATATGCACAGGGTGTGACCTTGGTATGCCTGAGTCAGCCACCAATACCACCAAGTGACATGTATGTGTATGTGTGTTGGTGAGGGACAGCAGTACAAGGTGGGGCAATGTTGATGCAGTGTGTGCATGTATGCGGTAGCCCTAGGTGTTGTCAATTCGCATGTGTGTATGGATGCACACAGTTCCACCTCATGGCTGCCATATACTGGTGTTTGTGGGCAGCCACAGTCTGTACCTGCCAGGTCATACAGATCAGTGTCTCTGGCCACAGACATGGCACCTGTGCCTTGCAGGGGTGCTATGGACCGTATCCGGTACCAACCCAGCCTGGGTACTGTCATCAGAAGCAGGTTTTCATTGACTGGACACAGATCCCTGTCAGGCCTGGCCAGAGCCATGTGCACGTGGTCTCCTGGGGCGGTCTGATGACAGCACAGACCCAGCATTGCTGGGGCTGCTGCTAGCACTATGGTGGTGGCTGCAGCCCTGTTGTCATCCGCGACAACTGCCAGCTGCTGCTGTTGCTGGCATACGCCCACGTCGATGCCTCAACCATCCACCATCACCCTGGCTCATGGACATGTAGTTCTGGAACCAGTCTAATATGTCCCCACAACGTCTGTCTATGACATTGGTGAAATTACGGATGGCAGCCGCAATGTCACGCATACTGTCAGTCATGGCTGTGCGACATGCTGTCAGCTCCCTCAGACCCTGTCTGGTGTACTGTTCCATATGTGACTGTGCCTGCATGACAGCCCGAAACATACCTGAGGTTGTAAGACCTCTGTGGGCACATCTGACAGGGGAGTACGCCCACGGATGCTCCCACGAGAACCCCTGGACATCTGTCTGTGTGGTACCATCTCAGGGCCATGCCCATGGCTGCTGTGTGGGGACGCATGTGCCACAGATACCACATTACCCTGGTCAATGCCCACTGTATCCTGACCATCACCTAGGGACATTGGTGACAAAGGGTGTATTGGCAGGATAATTGTGCGCATTGATGGGGTTGACAGCTGTGTACTGTCAATTGGCTGACCAATGATGGACCCTGGCATACCTTCCTGTACCATTACACATATGTCATCATTATCAGTACCCATGGCACCTGATTCAGGTTCCCTGCTGCATGACACCAGAGCAGCACCAGAACCTGTGGGAGGGAAACAGGAAACACAGTTTACAATGTCTACACAATATTACCAGTGATGCACACATCCACACATGCATAGGTCCACACATGCACACATGCACAGGTGCACACATGCACAGGTGCACACATGCACACATGCACAGGTGCACACATGCACAGGTGCACACATGCACACATGCACACAGTTGCACACATGCACACATGCACACAGTTGCACACAGTTGCACACTACTCAGTATGTGAGATATCAACACACAAACACAGACACACCTGCATGCATACACAGAGCACTACTCAGTGAGCCTAATATTACTATTACTATCAAGACTATTAAAGGTATTGTTAAAACACACTCACCAGCATGGATAGGCTGCATTGCTGTTACACCGACGGGACCTGTAGAAGTGAGGAATCTAATGTCAGTGGGCACAACTGTGCCATTGTTACTGAGTATGATACAGGTCAGTAGTACAACAGTCGCCTTTCACAGGTCAGCTGCTGATATTGAGAATATCTCACTTGCACATTAAATACTATGATGACAGCTGCAAACCAAGGACACACCTCACACATGCATTAACTACCAGTGTACACAACAGTCAACTATACATATGGCATATTACCTGCACGCTCGTAGTCTTGCTACTGCGTGGCTCCAGCCTCCATCATAATGCATGTCTCCTGCTGCTGTTGTTGTTGATGGGCTGGAGCCACAACACTTATGAGTAGTCCCTCCAGTCTGCTGAGTGGGGGATGTGTAGCCACCCCACCACCTGTGGCAACCTGTTGCCTGTGGATATCCGACGCACGCTGAAGGACATTTCTGATTAAATCACTGCAGTGATGTCTTACCTGCTCATTTGTCCTATTATGCGTGCCTATGTCATTTACCCGACAGACCAGGTCTTGCCACAGTGCAGCCCTCCTCTGCTGATTCTGGCTGGTGTGGGAAAAGAGTATTGCATAATCCCGCACCAGGCTCTGGTGTATCTCCTCATCCTCAGCTGCTGAGTAAGCTGGATTGCGCTGGTGAGCCATAGTCCTGTAAAAGGAAATAACAGGATATCAGCTAAATATGTCAGCAGAATTTGGCACACATACTACACATGCTACTCGACTGTTGTGATACAACATATCTCACATATTTAGCATCTGTCTGTCTGTTGGTGGATACACATGTCAATGGCCAGGTATCAGTGCTCAGCCAACAACTGTGCAACAGTACCTGGCACACTCCATATGACATACTACCAAACCCCAGCAGTCATAACACTGATTCAGGTCCAAAGCACCTCCTCACTCTGGGGGTTTTATCGAGGTACTGTGTGGGGTACATCAACAACTACTGTGAGCTGACCACAAACTAATTGCCCTGGATGTACATATCCCACCTCCACCACCAACACAAACGACTATAGTGAATAACATTTCAAATGCAAACGTTACACTTTGTAACAGTGACATGGTATCTTTTCAGCCAAGTGGGCCAGTGGAAGACACAACCCACAATGCTGACCGCTTCACAAATTATTTGTACGGACATCTCCAAGAATGCATGGATCATGCAATCCCATTTAAGACCAAGACACTCTCCACAAAGGGACAGCATCCTGTCTGGTGGACCCCAGCCATAGACAGATTGCTTAACAAAAGATGGAAGCTACTGCAAGACAGAGCATAATTCCATAAAGGGAAGGCATGTCTGATCAGCACTAGTAAGGAGCTATTTTCTCACATACAAACATCCATGGGCAAATTTGAGAGGGAAATCAACAGGGACACTACAGATAACCATAAGGCCTTCTTCAGATATGTTAGCAACCTGGTCAGAAACCCTCCACTATGCTCATAGTTAGTACACAACAACAAATAATTCCCTGAACCCACAGATATTGGCAACATTGTGGCAAACAGGTTCAGTGCAGGTTTCCCCCCTCCCTCTCCCCCAAAATAAGACATAGTTATCACAGCTGACTGTAACCTCCCTGTCATCACAGATGTCCAGGTGAGAGCCGCCCTCAGGAAAGCACAATACACAACATGAATGGGACCTGATGGTATCCCCGGTTGCATGCTGCATGAACTCCAAGAGGAGCTAAACACACATATAGAAGTGCTATGTAACACTAGCCTGACTACAGGATATGTACCTGTACACTGGTGCACAGCAGCAGTGGTTCCACTACACAAAGGAGGCACGTCTACATACCACTACAATACAACACATTACAATACATTACAATACAATACAATACAATATGCTATTTCCCATGGGACTACAGCAGCATACTGTTCTGCTAGCCTGACCATTGTGACACATGTGATATGATGGTACCTGCTGCTGTCAAACAGTTACACAGGGTGACTCATATGGCATATTACCTGACTAACATTCAGCAGGGGTATGTGTGACATGTACTCATGGGGAGTCTTGTTTCTTAACACTGTGTGGTATATTGCAGGGTATGTCTTATCTGTGGGTAGGAACCTGTACCTCCACCATGTGCTTTCTATTGCAGTGTCACGGACGACACACAGCAGACATTTAGGTTGTGGATGGTGTGAGGTGTTACTATGGTTGTTGGACATCTGTCATGGGTGTGACGTAAGTTGTAACCTCTATGTGGGTAGTATGTGTGTACTCTGTGGTGCTGTCAGTCACTGTGCATTGGTAATGTGTTTGAGTGCATTGTCACAGTGTTGTACATGTCATTGTGTCCTTCTCCATATCTGTAGCTGTCATGTGAGGTACATACCGTGGCAGCCATTATGTGGTGTGGAGGGGTACACTGACCTACATGTCCGTAGCTGATACACCATTTCTGGTGACACATACCATGTGCAGGTATTCCAGGAATAGTGTGCCACTGTGAATATCATTGGGGGGACTATTGTACACATTTATGACCCTGTTCACCGCTGACACATGCAGTGGTGGGTAGCCAATCACATATCTGGTGGTTACCGGTGTAGGTGATTTGAAATGGGGTATGGTACTCCAGTTTTGACACTGGTGTTCACTCCATGCCTTTGTCACCAGGCACCTGTTGCAATACATCTGTACACATGTGCCTCACTCAGAATATATATACATCTCTCTCTCTCTTTCTATATATATATATATATATATATATATATATATATATATATGTATATAGATATATCTATATGTGTATATATATATATATATATATATATATATATATATATATATATATGTCTGTATACATATACACATATATATTGATGTACATATATTGCTATAGATATGGAGAGAGGGGGGTGTGTGACAGAGAGGGGGTGAGAGTGACAGAGGGGGTGGGACAGGGGGAGTGTGAGATCGTCATATACAGTCATACCTGTAGATAGTCAGATCTGTCTGTCTATGTATATGTATCTACATATGTCTATATATGTATGTGTGTATTACATATATGTGTTTGTACATATTCTATCTATCTACATCTGTCTATAAATTCCTACATCTCTCTCTATGTATGTATACATATATGCATATTATATATATATATATATATATATATATATATATATATATATATATATATATATATACACATACATATATTGACATACATACATATCCATATGATAGGTATATCAACATGTTTGTTTACAAAACTGTATACACACACTAACATACTGCTAAACATACATGACTGTGAAACCTACTTTGTACATTGCTCTACAACCTACATTCAACCTACATTGATATGTGCACATAGATGCTCTCACATACAAATGTATGTACAGCCTTCACTGATAGTTGCTGTATGTCCCCTGCCCTTTGCACATCTTCATATACATATGGATACAGACCAATGACACATATGGAGGGTTCACAGTATGTAGACTTTTATAGTATTACTTTACATTACCTGTGTTTGTCACAGCTGCTTGTGTTGCCATCTGGTTTTGTGTCCTGCTGCTCCACTTGCCAGTTGTCAGCTTTCAGGTGGTTGTTGCTGACCAGTTTTGTTTGTGTATGTTTATTTTTTTTTCTTCTGTCTCTCCCTCTCTCTGTCTCTCCGTATCTCCCAGGGTGCAATGAAAGTATTGCATGTGTGGACTGGGAGTACAGCATGCTTTTGTAGGTATATGCATATGTCCATGTGATGGCCTCTGCACCAATTGTTAGCCAGCATTTGCTAATTGCATGCAGCCAGTTGTGTACTGATTGCAGTTCTCACTGTGATTTCAGGACAGTGCTATAAAAAGGTATGTGAGATAGGCGTAGCCCTTTCAGATTTTAAAGGCAGGGACCATGCTGGTATGCTGTAGACACTGTTCTGTGAGTGTAAAGGTTAGTTTCTCTCTCATATGTCCAGCTGTGTTATAGATTAACATTTCTCCATTCATTTCTCCAGTTTCCTGTAGTAAGTGTGTATGTACACTGACACCTAAGACTACTACTACTGTTAATGTGGGTGTGTGCGCTTTCCTGTGGGACAGGTGGTGTAACTGGTGTATAGCAGTGGCTCTTGCACTTTGTTGCTATGGCTTCAATATTTGCCCTTTACAGTCACTACTTGTATGCCTGCTAGGTGTCTTGACTGTAGTGTGTTGCTGTGGCTTTCCTATTTTCCATGTACATTCACACCTTGGAATGCTTGCTATATCTGCTAGGGTGTTACTGCATGCAGTGTGGTCTGGCCATGGTGTGGGCCTTGACATCTATTAGGGTATTTGAGTATGCTGCTGAGCAGGCCCCAGAGACTCTCAGGTGCATCTGTTATCTGCCTCATGGAATGGTACATATCAGTGGGGTACACCCATTAAATTGTCTGGTATTCTGCAGTTGTGACTGTGGGATAGCACGAGCATATGTATTACTACACTATTTCTGTCGTGCAAGTGGTGCATACTTTCAGGACTTCATAGTTACCATTGCATGTGTTGTAACACCTTTCTGCCTACTGTTTGTACATTACACATGTAGTCTGTGGGGCATCCCTGTAACTCAATCACTGTTGCTATGTCTAGGCTCTTAACTATTCAAATATGGCAGTGTCAGACCTCTCAAGTGTACAGATATTTGCAGGTTGTCCACATTTCTGCCTCATATTTTGGTCAATATCTCATGAACAGCTCTTTCTGGCAAATCACTCTGGGCTCAAGTCAGAATATAATGACAAACGGTTAAGTTTCAGACTTCATACCCTTCCAAACATCCAACAAAATGCAGAACCTGTTACTCTCTGAACTGTCTAAGTTTGTTCTAACATTATTTGGAATGTGTCCCTGTTTTTGGCCCTTTGCTCTACAAATTTTACTACTTGGTCCGGATGTGTTCCTGTAAGAGGTTGTGGGGTATGGGCAGTGATTATCCTGCTGTATGTGTGTTGCTTGCAAGGTGCTACAGTGACATTATTACCTACTAGCTACCAACTAGCATGGCTGTTTCTTTTTGCACACTACTATTATAGAAATCCACTAGATTTGACAGTAAATATACATGACATGCTTTGTGTACTACACATCCTATATTCCCTTTACATTCATTCCTACTATTACATGATATATTTATTGTAGCACAATGTTCTTATATAACAGTCATAGCTTAGTGGTAAGTCATGCAAACTAGTGTTTCCAAGGTCCTGGGTTCGGGACTGACAGTGGAATTTTATTTGGCTTTTGAACAGACTACAGGACCTGTCATTCAGAGTGACTAAGCACTTTTAAGCAGTTGTAACCGGGTTAGCGCTGGTTTGCACGGAGCTCATGCATGTGCACTGGCGTTCAGCTCCGCGCACACCCGCTTGCAACCGTTTAAAAGTGCTTACTCGTGTGCACACCCACGCTATTTTCTTTGAAAGAAATGAAAATGGGGAGACAGGAAAGTGGTGAAAAAGGGGTCACAAAGAGGGCAAGACAGTAGGGAAACAAGCTTGGGTTTTGCAGGAGGGATGTAGGTAAGGCCCATAGCTGCCCATTTCTTCATCAGCAACAGCTGTGCATATGTTTGTAATTTGGTGTGACATTTGAAACCTTCCACCCCTGAGAGAGGTGTAAGGACAGCAATAATACTTGTACAGCCAATTGTAATTGACAGTTTCCATGTCCAGCAGACGTGTGCAAAATGGGCAGCTATGTATGGGGCGTAATTTTTTTGTGGGTACAGAGTGCCCTTTTTTTCTTTTTCAGGTGAGAGTGGTATGTCAGGTAAAGGAAGTCGGTATAGCTGGGGAGGTAGGTTGGGTAGGTCAACAGACAAGACAAACAAGATGCATACAGGGGCGGTGTATGACACGTGTGTGGGGGTTACACAATTGACAGGGACGGATGTTTGGATATCCAGAGCCCATGAGCCCACAGATGGCAACAGTGGAACTGATATCCCCACCCATGGGCAGTTGCCACTGTGCCTTCACTGCCCAGGACGGGGCTGTGCTGGGGGCTGTGTAGGCCGGGCAGCAGGCATGCCCATAAGTTGTGCCACCTGTGCCTCAAGCTGGCATAGGGGCCCATGAACAGCTTCCTGGATCTCCCTATGCACCACAGTTCAGACGCTACGGAGGGTGAGTGGTGGTTCTCCTCCGGCCACACTTGCAGAGGGGGGACAAGCCCCATTCCCTGCAGCGCTTCCACCCGCAGGTGGCACAGGGCCACCGGAGGAGGGTCCGGACTGGGCACTACTGCCAGGTGCACTCGCCAGCTGAGGTGGGAGAGGTGGGTCCGCTGGAACCCGCCTTCCCTGTTGTCCTATGTTTTGCATTATGTCATGACAGTTTGGGTTAGTAACATACAATACCATTCACAATTAGTTGTAACAGCATGCATTAGTATTCCCATTAACCAAACACCCAGATATTCACACCATTGAACAGCGAGCATAACACATGCATAATTTGAGCAGCAATACACAGTCCAACAACATGCAGGGTTGATTGATGGCAACAGGCCATCAGGTTTGGATGTATGAACAGGGCAGATGCATCAACGTACATGCAAATATGTATGACCCAACAGGACAAATGTCCAGGGGTGTTAATTGTAATTGCACATACCAATTTCATGTGGAATGGATTATATGTGGTCATAGGGTAGGGTGAAGAAAATATAATTAACATCTTCAAATACCAATACATATGCTGTACATTTCTAATAGCTGCAGATATATACACACTACAGTTCTACCTACAGTTTCCTATGTGATAACTACTTCAAGTTGGTGATAGGAATGTTACTGCTACAGCTATATACATTTTCATTTTTATTCATATACGTTCATATCTGACTCTGTTCAGCTACATCATCCTGCTACATTTGCTTTATATAGCTATAGACAACTGTGGATGTTTGGTATTTCAGACAATCATACTATCTGCATATTGCAGACTGAGAGCAACATATCCAGATTTTGGGATACACATTCCAGCTGCAGGAACATTTTGAACACATTTCACAGTTTGGTTCTGCTTGTCACATTCATTTCATTCTGTACTGACTGCAGTATACTTTATTCGGGAGTTATTACTACTTTATTGGTGGATTCATAACTCTTTCTCACACTCTCTCACTTGTTTTATTTTTACAATTCAGGATGGTACTTACTTCTAGGCTTTATTGACATGTTTTACCTGTAGTTATTACAATCCTTTCCAACAGTCTCACTTCTGTCATGTTTCAGTATTTCAACAGGGATATATTTCACACGTGTTTTGCTCATCTTCTGCAGCTGTACTTTTCAGCCTGCTGTAGGTTGTGTACTATTATATTACAGGTGGGACCTCTTTATTTCAGACTTTATTTCAGACATTTTCATTTTTCTGTTTGGATTACAGACTGCAACACACTTTTGTAATCAAGCAATACTTGCAAACACTCTTACACTGTTACTTGCACATTTTATTACTTAGTGACTACACTGCACTCTTTTGCTAACTGTCATACTTTTATATTTATTCACAGTTACAGGGAGAGGATTTCTGACCTGCCTGGTGGCGCAACCGCACCAGCCTATCGCCATAGACTCTGCGGTTCGCAGAACGGACACCTGCAGCTGTAATATAAATAAAGTAATATTGGAATACACATCTCCATAATATCAGCTAGGTTAATTTCTTACATACATAATTAGATGTAACTTAGTAGTGGGGCTTTGGGCATTTGCCGGGCCTCCTGTATCCAAAGGTTCAGTTGGTCCTGCTTCTATCTCTTCAGGTCCGCATGGTGGTGACGGACCTGCTCACCAGTCCTTGGAATCCCTGTGGCACTGGTAAGATCATGAGCCAACCGGTCCCACACCTCAGCCCTATATGCTCCCCACAGGACCTGGCCCTGCATGAGTTGGGCCTCATGATTGTGGACAAGGAGCCAAACCATATATTTGGACTCCTCAATGCCCCACCTCTGTGCTCAAAAGCAACTACCCTCACCTACTCCTGACAGTCTGGCTGCAAGTTAGTTCTACAATCGGTTATGCTGTGTATTCCCGCCTATGGGGCTTATATATGCCATTTTTCCCACACTTATCTGTGATTGGCCATTTTGGAATTGTATCAGCTTTACAAAACCTGCTTTGTCATGCTCCTCTTTCTATTCATTCCTATATATTTGCTATTACTCCATTTCTAAGTACAGCTGTCATGGCTTAGTGGTTCAGTACCTTGACTATGGTGCATGGTATCCTGGGTTCGAACATGGCCACTGCTTTTTATATTTTATGACTGTCTACACAGGCTAGAAGGTGTGTCTGTGTAAAGGCGTTTTTTTTACAGCTTGTTCAACGTTGCCCGTCGGTTAGCTTGTTGGCATGGTGCGCAGCTCCTCGCAAACGGGTTACACTGGTTTACGCTTCATTTGGCTGTCAGCACGCATATTATGCTCAGCTCAGCTAGGGGCACACAGTTTCAGCATGTTAAACCACTGCTCACCTACGGGCACTCATTCTACACCTGTTAAACCACTGCTCACCTACGGGCACTCATTCTACACCTCTTAAACCACTGCTCACCAACGGACACTCATTCTACACCTGTTAAATCACTGCTCACCTACGGGCAGATGCACTCAACTTGTTAGACTGTAGTTCAGCTATAGGCACATCTGGCATCTTTTATTATTTTGTCTCACATTTCTTCAAAATAAATGGCCCATTTCATTACATTTTACATAAAATATAATTTTATATGTGTACATATATGTCAGGGACTTGTTTCGTGCTTACTTCACTAAAAATAAAAATTGATGTTGCAGGGTCTCGAACCATGACTGCCTGCTTTTAGCCAACATCTCTACTGCTACGCTATTGCTTTTTGGCTTACTTTGCATAGTTAGTTCTTATATGCTTTTCCACTTACTGCTAACTGTGGCTAAGCTACGGGCACGCCTGTGTAAACGAGCGCACTCACGGGCAAACATCTTTACAATTTAAAAAAGAATATAAGATGTTCATTTATATAATTTTATGTTCATAGTCTGTGGGGGCATGTGTTGTGTTGTGTTTATTCACATTTCCATGGACTCTGTCATGGGGTTTACTTTCGGCACTTTTACTCTTCTGGGGGCATGTCCGTTTGCAGGGCTCGGCCTACGGACACGCCCCCTACTGTCTTCCACGGACCGTGTAAGCCTTAGGTGTGATTCAGCATGCCCTCATGAATATGCATGACATGCTGACGTCACACCGTTTAACTGCAGCCTCCGTGTAAGCCTTGTAACTCTTACACGGAGGCTTCGTGAATCCTGCCCACTGTCTATTTTATGTTGTTTAACATACTGTTTTCTATCAATAATGATAGCAATTGAATTTTAATATGCACACATGAATTGATGTTATTTGTCTTTAAATTGAAAGCATGTAATTAATACTTTTATTTTAAAGTAAATTAGGTTTTATTAGAGGTATGCTGATGAAGTTCCATTTGTGGGATGACAGTGCTAAATCACCTGAATTTCTTGTTTGATTAATTGCATTTACTACAACTTACACATTTGATTTTTATACAGGAATTTCAGTGAACATGGTGACTAAATGCTACCCTTATGACTTGTTTGGTTAATTGTTTGGTTATTTTGCTTTGGTAATGTAACACCACTTTTATTTGATCCAAACATACTGCCCTGCCTCTAAAAGCAGTAGTTTTTGACCAAGAAAATCTTAGGTTTAGACAGTTCCACAACAATGCTGGAAAAGTCACAAGAATTCTGCAGGTGGCCCACATTTGGATAGTGGCTCCAGTCTCTGAAGGAGCTTTCCATGGTAGGATTTGCCATCATGCCCATCCCTGGGGTAGGGATTTTACTCAGGCTCTCCATGACATGTAGGGGGAGCATTAGTTTGAGACAGGAATGCCTGAGCTGTCAGGGTGCATAGCACCAGTAAATATAAGGATAATTCAACACTCTTTTCCAATAGAGACAGGAATAGCTGGCTAGAAAGAGATTCTGAGAATGGGTGTAATACCAATGCAGATAGGGAAGGCTGAAGGCAGAAAGGTCAATAGGAATTCTATGACAGGATATAATTAGCTGTAGGTCTTTTGCCTGCCTAGGAAAGTCTGTCTCTAATGTGCCTGAAAATAATGGACTGAAGGAGTGTTGGTAATGAAGCCATCAAGCAAGGTCATGGGGGATGGGAACATTTCAGGATTAACCATTTAATTTGTACAGAGTGAATAAAAAGCCCTAATATATTTTCAGTGTCCTTTAATGGCTCTTAAAAGAATGCAGTAGAGGTAACAGTGAAAAAAGAGGTCTTCTTATGTGAAGGGTTGCCACCCTTTCCATTGTCCAAAGATGGACATTTTTTATGGAAATGTAGGATTTGGCAGGACAAGCCATAGCCTTAACCAGTACAAAGTCCACAACTTCCCATTTTTTGTGAAACTAAAGCTTTATTCTTATAGCATTTGAGTGGTTCACGCTGTTTCATATAATATCTAGGTGTTTCATATACAAAATAATGGTGTTACATAATTATTAAAGAAAACATAGGAAAAGATTTTTTACTCTAAAATTTGAAGACATTTACCAAGTTCCAATTTTTCCCATGACATAACTGCCTAAATATAGATTATCCTGAATAAACAGGGACAGGTGGCAACCTTACTTATGTGCGAGTTCCATTCAGTAGGTAGCATAATAAATATTAATACTATGTATGCCCACAAGAAGGTATCAGCTACTATATTTGCTCTAATTACTATACTAATATCAGCTTTATATATACCACATGACCAGCCATGAGTCATATCAAGTGGCAGTCCTGGGTCATGCATATATTAGGTCAAAGACGTACACAGCATCAGTCAATGCCATGTCATGGGTATCAACAAGTAGTTCTGAGCCATCAGCACTGAATCACTCTCACAACTGGTTCACAAGGGTACACAGAATGATACATTCAATGACTCTAATCTAAGTCCTTTGTTTCCACTCCTTATGTGAAAATCAAGCCTGACTGCACAAATTTACAGATAGCAGTGATAACTACAAAGAGAAGTTAAAACTAGTTAAAATTCTGATAAGTTCCACTCCAGGTTCACTTGTCTCATTATCATACAGGCATTAATAGCATTAATGATCAAACACCTTGGGTTTTCATGTACCCAGTAAACAAGGAGGTTGGATAACTCTTGCAAATAAGTTAGAAAGTAACCAATTTTCTTAATATGCAAAAAGAAATCTGCAATTCACTCTTACTCAAAGAATATACTCAAATGTTTTGAAATGTTGGATGACCAATATGGATATCTTCAAGTCTGACAAAAAAATCATATGCCATCCATCATCGTTGTTATCATAGACCCCTTTTTCCCTTTCTCTGCATGGTGTCAGGGGGTTATACTGACTGACACCATCTCTTTCTCATTATACTATTGCTCTTACATTCTTTGTTTGACTGTTACATCTTCTCTCTCACAATCCCTCCATCTCTTTGCTGGGGATCTTCATTTCCTCTTATCTTCTTCATTTCTTTTCCAAATATTCTTTAAAAATCATGTTTTGCTTTCCTGTGCATGTGTCTAAACCACAAGTCTGTTCTTGTTGACCTTTTCTGCTACTGGGGCTACTTTAGTTTCTACTCTGATGCCATCATTTCTTCATCTGTCCCGCGGTGTGCATCTAACTACCTACTTCAGGCATTTTATGTGAATCACCTATATCTTCCTCAGTTGTACTGCCTTCACTGCTTAGGTTTCTGTACCATACAAAAGTAGTGATACTGAAGGTACCACTTTTTGTCCACCTTACTTTTTAGTTTCTTGTGCATTCTTCTGTTACAATTTTTCTCCTGAGACTATGTGCCAGTTGGCTGTAGCCCATCTAATTCTAGTGGTAACCCCCTCAAGTAGGACTTTCCATCTCTTCAACCACCTCACCCAAATTCCCTAAGCTGGTAAACTGTCGCACCAACTTCCCTTTCATCTCAATTTTCACTTCATCTGATTCACTGCTTTTGCTGCAATAACAGTTGTCTTGTGTGACTCAGTTTCATCCCATGTTCCTTCAGTTTTGCATTATTTTTTGATGAAGTTCCTTCTTAGAGTCTGCCTTTCACACTGTCTGTATACAGCAGCATTGTTGATCTGTCCCCACCAACCTTTTGCTTATGTACTCCATCACCAGTAGGTACAGGCGGCGACTAATAGCAAAATCCATACCCACACCAGCACCCACTGGAAACCCCATTGAGAGTCTTAACACTGTTTATACTTGTGTCATTGGGTCCTTGCACATAGCCTGCACTAATTCTATCAATGTTTCCAAGACTTTGAACCATCTTAGGACTGCTCAAATCAGCTTTCTTGTGTTATGTCATATGAATTTCTCAAGTCTAAGAATGCGCAAATGATTCATTCGCCATCCCTAGGTTCTTCTCCACTATCTGTTTCACTGTAAACATTAGGTCAGTTGTGTAACACAGTTGTGAATGCCCCCTTTATTCTTGAACACTATCACTTGAAAGCTTATTCTTTTACCTGGGAAACTCCTTTCTCTACATATTGCTACAGCTAAACTCAGGAGCTATTTGTCCTCTAGCCATATCTCTCAACTGTTCAGATATTTCCCTTATAATTTTGATCTGCTCCTCATGTAATTCATGGTTTTCTGAGAAATCATTGACGAATGAAGTTCATAAATAATGAAAGACATTTCACTTTCAAACATCCTGCAGGAAATGCATGCTAACCAAAAACCTGTTATTCTAGCAACTTTCAAAGTTTATAAGAGCAATAATTTGAATTTGTCTCCGTTTTTGGGCCTTTGTTACCCCTCACATTATTTTTGGGTTTGTCCAGATTACTTGGGCTAAGAAGTTGTGAGGTATATTCACTAACCCTTGATCATACTTCCTGTGACCTCATATGAGCCTGCTACTTTCTCTGACTTCATTTTCCTTAAGTGCTATTCTTACTTCTTCTGGGGTTGGCCCCCTTCTATCCCTACATTGATATTCCCTACCTAGTACCATTAATAACACAGAAAACACAAAGAACAAAAAATATTTGTTTCTCTTACAGTTTGTATTAGAAATGCCAGGCTGACCATATTTAGCAACTTAGTAACAAGGCCCAACTCATCCTGAGTCGATCTGGCATGAGGAAGAATGACATTAACAAAGCTTTTAAAGGGAGATTTCCTGCCAATTGGGCAATGCTGAAAATTTAACTCCCTTATGCCTTCCAAACAAAAGAATATACTCTCCCCTCATGGTGTTTCATGCTCAGATGGTAGTGAGAGTTCTTTACCTAACACAGAACCCATTCATGGTATATAAAAACTAAGATCCTTCTTGCATGCTTGAAGACTCTGCCACACCCATTCACCCATGTCAGTGTGTCAGCAGTGATTGAAAAGGTCAAGAGAAAGACTGGTGAATGGTCAAAAGGATATCTCTGATGTAAACTGAAGAGAAATACTCTAAATAAACTGCTGGGCTAATAGTGGAAGCTAATATGAAATTTAATTTAAGCAAAGAACAAAGTTAATTAGGCTAACTAAAATAATGCCAAAAAATATGTTTCTGAGAGGTTAGGTAATATATATATATATATATATATATATATATATATATATATATATATATATATATATATATATATATATATATATACATACATATATATATATATATATATATATATATATATATATATATATATATATATATATATATATAAGACAGTATAATTTAAACAGCAAGGTTTCCATTATAACAGTATGCATATATATGGATTCCACAATGAAATTATAGATCACCATAATGTAAAAAATATAGTTAGAATTTAAGAAAGATATCAACCTAAAACAAAAACAGCAGAAAAGCAACCCTGAGAAATCAAACCAAGGTACAAGTGCCACAAATGCAGCTGGTTTAACCAGCACCCCATCTCCTCAAGAGTAAATAGTGGGGTGTGGGGCACTTCACTGTAATAAGGCAATCACAACTATCAGCTTATTACAGTTAGATCTATGCCCCCCAGCTCTTCCATTAAAGTGCAATAAAAATGGATGTCCTTTAACTGGCACAGCAACCAGGTGGCCAAATGCATAATATGCTTCCCTCCACCTGCCCCAGCCATTAATGTCCATTTCTGTGCCCTGCCTCAACCCTCCTTCAACTTATTTTATTAAAAAAGTCTTAGCTTAAACTGCATCAAACTGTTTGATATAAATGTAGTGAACAGTCACTCCACTTTTTCCCTGCCTGCACAGAGTGCTGTTGCCCTCATGTTTTAGTGAAAAAAATCTTCTTTTTAAACTGTAGCAAACTGCTTTGTACAAATGTGGCAAACACTTACTTCAATCAATATCCTGCCTGCACCAAGCACTGTGGCACTCATGCAGTTATTTAAAACAAACAAATTTTTTGTTCCTAGATTATAGCACCAATTTAATACTCACTCTATAGCCACTTTAAGACCACTACCTTCTTAGTTAGACTTGTTATACCCTTGAAAGACTATATTGTTATTTTACTGCCTTATAGCTAAGTCACTGCCCTCAACTAATTCTCCAGTCTTGTATATATATATTCTATTTTCCTGTGCCTTATTTATAATTTTCTCTTGTGAATCTCATACATCTTTCTGAATACTCTTTCTTCTACTATTTGTTGGTAAACTGCACACCAAAAAAGGGGGGATTTTCTATTTTTTTTGCTGTTTTTCTATCATGAATGCTAAGTTACCATGTAACATCTGTTGTGTCTGACAATGAACTGTAACCGAAGTTGTAATAATTTGTTTGTTCTTGTTTTTTTGTTTTTGATTTTTTGTTTATGTGGAGCTTTTTTCCCCGGGCCTCTACTGAAAATGGACATATATCCAGTTAGACTAGCCCGGTCAACAAATGTAAAATAAAAAAATAAATAAATAGGTTACTTGCCTGATTCAATTGATCAATTGATCAATTGATATAACATCTGCCTCTGCCCATCAGAGCCATAGGTGCCAGACCAGGATTGAATTTCCAATTCTCCATTCACTGGTGCAAGTTGTTCTTAAATAGGGTTAGGGAAGGTCTCTGCTTAACATGAAGTCTTTTTCAGAGAATGTGGAGTTCCTGAGATGCTTAACTGTCCTGCCAACATGTCCTGTTTAAGTTGCAAGCAAAGTTTAAATACTTATATTTTGTTGTTCTGTTCCTGTTTATTTTGCAGATATAAAGTTTAATGATTAAGCACTTTCATCTCCTACATCAAAGACTTCATCAGAATAACAGACTCCACTGACAGTCCCTCTTAAATAGAACTAAAACCAACCCTATTGGTAGTAGAAAAATTGTCATAATAAATCACCATTCCAGTCTTAAAAGGCCAACAAGATAAATACACAGTGAGACAAGGTAGGTTACACAGGGTAACAGCAAAGTAAAATGAGTTAAAATACACAAAATAAAATTCTGAAATGTCAAATATAAAATCGTTTTCATTAAATATGTTGCCCACAAATAAATATATATGAAAAAATATACATTTAAAAGAATATTCCCTGGATTCAGCAAGCTCTGTACAGCTTGCAGGAATAGTGCAAGAGCTGCTGCAGGCAATATGGCTGATGTGAGATTCAGGAATAAGCTTCAGAGACGTACACAAGAGCTCCTGCACTATTCCTGTATGAACACAGCCTCTGTATGCTAATTACCTCATTTGCTGGTAAAAAAAACATGCAAATGAGGTGAATTAGTTATCCAGAAAGCAAGCAGGCATCTGTGAAGGAATAGTGTAGACTGCAGAAATGTGTTCAGCCAGTAGCTGAACACATTTCTGCAAACAACAAAACGGGGGCATGACAGCTCATACAAACGCATGTATTAGAAGGGTTAGGCATGCCAAAGGCCAAATATATGGCCATAGGCATGAAAATTAATTTCAAAATGATAAAAATGTACTTTTTTTGGCTGATTTCGGACGTTTAAGCGTAGGGCACGGTGTGCAGTTGAGATCAGCCCGAAAATAATAAAAAAAATGAAATAAGCTTTTAAAGTAAAATCATAATTTTGCCATAATAGTCAATGGCATGCATAATACAACAAGACCATGGAACAGTGGTTGCTAAGGGGAGAAGGCGGAGTGTCGGTTTTGTAACCATACATTAGTAGTCAATCCTATGCAAATGAGAGGAATGATACTGAATCACAGATTTCCCCTCAGCGTTAGCTTGCACCCAACCGTGTAGGTGCAGTAATAACATGGTGTAACCTAATAGCTAGATGACTTCATAAGGGGGGGGGGTGTCATGCATGCTGTAAGCTTATTGGAGCTCTGTGGTCCATGTTTGCCCTTAGCTAAGCACAGCTAAGGAAGGGGGTGTATCTAAAGCTGCCTAGCAGCATTTACATTGCCTAAACTGGTGTTTAAAAAAAAAAAAAAAAAAAAAAAAAAACCACAGGAAATAGTAGCTCCGTTCACATCCGAGCACTGGGTTTGCACAACGTGCCTCGGGGGTTAAACAGGAAGGCAATGGGAAGGGAAAATAGTAGTAGCAGTAGGAAGGCAATCAAGGAGAAGTAGCATAGCTGACAGGAGAAATGTATCAGAATCAGCCAATTACACAGGCAGCAGCCCAGCCCAGCACACTACTATAAACTATGCAAACACCTTTCACTCTGGTTTTTCCCAGAAAATCTACACCACTGGTGTACACAAACGGGGAAATTTTACCTAACAAAACCAACAAAATGATAGGGGCTGCTTTTGCTCTCGTAAATCAATATGTGGAAGAGGCTGAGGGTGGTGAGGATGAGAATGCGGATGACCAACCCACAGTGAGGAGAAGAAGAGTGTACAGACCCAGAGTAACCTACCAGGAGCTACATGAGCTGGAGATAGTGGAGCACTATAGGGTGGACAGGGACCTCCTACAGCAAATTGTTGAGCTGTTCCGGCCATGCCTCACACACAGAACCAACAGAGGGGATCCCATCCCAGTGGATACCAAGTTATGTGTAGGCTTAAGAATACTAGCCACAGGTACCTTCCCAACTCCAACTGGGGATATCATGGGGATCTCACAGGCATCAGCATCCAGGGTACTCCACCAGTTCCTGGATGCCATGTCAGCACATACTGGTGAGCACATCACATATATTTCCTCAATACCTGTGAGGCATTGACCAGCAATATGCATCTCTTCCACCAAATAGCAGAATACCCTGAGGCAGTGGGTGCTATAAACTGCATGCACATACACATCAAAGCACCACCTGTTGAGTGGGGTAGGGTCTACATAAACTGCAAGGGCTTCCCCTCTATCAACTGCCAGGTCGTGTGCAATGCCCAGGACATTATAATGAATGTGTGCGCTGGCAGCCCTGGAAGCTATCATGACTCCCCCATTTGGCATATGACAGCAGCTGTACAAGAGATTTTCCAGTGGGGACATCCCATATGGCCTTCTAGTGGGGGATGCTGGTTAAGCACTGGAGGTGTAGCTGATGACACCCACCAGACATGCACACACACCTGAACAAGAACTCCATAATGAGGCACATACACAAACCAGAATCATAACAGAGCATGTGTTTGGGATGCTCAAGTCACGGTTCCTGTGCCTGGACATATCCGGTGGACCCTTGCAGTACTCTCCAGCTACATGTACCCAAATTGTCATTGTATGTGCCAGGCTACACAATATGATCCTGCAGAAACACCTGCAGCAGGAACAGCACAGGGTAGGGCCACACAGCCCCCCAGCATTGCCAAGGTCAGCACAGGCACAGACTAACTTGGAGGAGGAACAACCTGAGCCTGCCCCTGTAGGCAGAAGGAGGTGTGCCCAGTATGCCTAGGCCTTGGCAAAGAGGCAACACATAGCACATACACTGACATGGTAGGAACCCAGAGAATGACACCTCTCTCTGACTTGCACATACAGTAAAAGGAATGCCAAACATTACACTACCTGTGCTTAACCAGGTATAGGGAATGTACTTTGTGCATCCGACATAGTCAGCCCTCCAGCACCATCCTCAATACTGAGACAGCCACAAGGTAAGTCACTCTCCCTATCAATTGCTGAATGGAGTAGTATGTTCTGATACATAGTATGTTCTGCTACTTGTATGTATAGTACAGATGTGAGCATGCAAGTGAATCAGGTGGCTGAATGGGATGGCAGCAGATAGTAGACACCTATATGGGCAGCATGAAATCCAAAACAAATACTGGTGTCAACATAGTAGGCAGTACTAGACAAGGTGACAAATCCCACTGCAGTTCATGTGATGGGCCAAATGTTTATTTATTTATTTTATTTATTTATTTTACATTTGTTGACCGGGCTAGTCCAGCTGGATATATGTCCATTTTCAGTGGAGGCCCGGGGAGAAAAGCTCCAACAATATTACAGATAATTCACAGCAACAGTCAATACAAGGTCAAAAATAATAACACATTGAGTCAGAGCATGTGATATACATGCAAACAGGCATAGTCATCGCAGGAAATTACATAAACAAAGTTTAGTAGATATTTGCTATACAGATTCTAACAAAAATTTTTTTTTTTTTTTTACATATGTCTATAGGATGTTGTGTGAGGAGGAAATTAAGGAGGAAAGGAAAAAGAAAGGTTAATCTGGGTTGTTACAGGAACAGAGCCAGTGTTTATTGAGATGTGTTTTCAGCTGTTTTTTAAAGAGTGGAAGACTAGACAAAGATGAGATATCAGATGGCAGTTTGTTCCACATTTTTCCAACAGAGTTAGAAAAAAGGCTATCACCTGCAGAGTTATTGGGTATGGTAATATTAGCCAGTAGTTTGTTTGATGAGCGTAGGTGTTTCAAGTTATTATAAGGCGTAATGAGGTTAGAGAGAATTCCATAGGACACACACATGCATGTCAGTGAGGCTCACATACCCAACAACAGTCTCAACCAGCAGGACGAGTGTAGATGACCACAAAGAAAGGCTGTGCTAAGGCCTCTAATTGATGGCAATGGAGAACAACCCCCCTCCAGACCTACACTGACAGACTACAACAGGTAAGGCAGTTGGATGTTAGTTCTGAAGGGTAAGAAGTCTGAAACTGAAATGTAGGTCAATAAAACCTAAGATCTGTACTCTACTGTCTGAATGATTTGTCAGATTACAGAATGAAATGGAAGCCAATGGAGTACCTGAAATACCAGTACAGTCATAGCAAATGTTTACAGTTGTCAGGTGTGTCCCTCCCAATCCTATGTATAAATGTAGTAACATGTATATTTGGGTATAATAACAGTGGAGCACAGATTACCTGCGCTGGCCAAATTAGCAGGATAGACTGTTGCACATGTACAATATGCAGGGCTCTGTGTGTTAGGTTGTTGTGTGTTGTATATTGTGTGAAAGTGGTCCGCATGTAGGCATGGAGGGTTGTGTCCTGGTGGCCTATGGTTTTGCATATAAGGCTGATCAGACTTATGGGTCTGTAGAAGGTCCTCATTAATGCAGGGCAATGACTATAAATGTTCTCCATTCACTTGGTTTAGAGGCTGAGGTTGAAGAGTATTGTTATTGGGGTGACTAAATAGTGATTCATATTATTTAAGATACATCCAGGAATATTGTCAGGACCTACTAATGCATTTCTAGCTTTTGATAGCACATTTAGGACTTGGTCTTGTGTGATAGCTGGAAGTGAGATAGTTTCAGGTATGTCTTGTGGGACAGATGGAGAGGTTCCCTATATTTTTAACTGCAGTGTAAGTAACATTATTCACGAACAGT
Organism: Protopterus annectens; assembly: GCF_019279795.1. Classification (NCBI taxonomy): domain Eukaryota; kingdom Metazoa; phylum Chordata; order Ceratodontiformes; family Protopteridae; genus Protopterus; species Protopterus annectens. Next base: position 343,990,097 of record NC_056739.1, read on the forward strand.
TCAGCATATAGCTGTGCTTTACTTCTGAAATTATGGACATAACTAAAAAAGGCTTTGTGATTGTATTTGGCTTGGATAGCACTTATAGCTTCAAACTTGACTTTGGTGGATTTTATTACGCTCCTGAGGTTTTTTTTCTATAATTATTTTAACAAAATAAAAAAAAAAAAAAATATATATATATATATATATATATGTATATATATATATATATATGTATATATATATATATATATATATATAGCACATGTTCTACTACTAGATGTATTACATAACTGCTACTTCTTCTTCCTTTCCTTTATCTACACTTACTGTACATTATGCTATTATTCTTTCTGAATGTCTACTTGTAACAGTACTTGTACTAATCAAGTCTAATATACTGCATTTTTATATTAATATGTGACCAGTTATAATATTTTCTTTATCTTTTTTTTCTCTTTTACTGTAAATGTATTTGAATTTTAAACATGTATTTCTTTGATGTGAATTTATTTTAACTGTTTGGAGCTTATCTCCCCGGGCCTCTACTGAAAATGGACATATATCCAGCTAGACTAGCCTGGTCAACAAATGTAAAATAAAAAAATAAAAAAATAAATAAATAAAATAAACAAGGCCTCTGTCATTCTGAGAATTGTTCTTTCTACTTCTGGTCAAAATTTGCTTCCTTTTATTGAAAATCTTGTTGGCATTATGGTCCCACCATGTAGTTTTATTTCTGCTGTTTGTTCTGTTTTTGTTCCTACAGGGTACAGTTGCATCTTTGCAGCTGTTTACATGTTGGATAGTGTGTTGGTGTTCATTTCTGCATATTTAGTGGAGATGACTGGTTTTGGTGGGGATTTGTAGCTTTCCAGTGCATGACTTAGGGGTAGGTAGTTTGTCCTGGAGAAATTTCCCATGAACACTAACCCAGTACTTTGCTTACTCCATTTTGCCCATATACTTTAGTCTCTGCTTGGCAAGCTTGCCTATTACCCATGTGGCAATAACTCACATTTCAGGTCTAAGGTGTCCAGCTCAGACCAATTAAGAGGGGGTCCTCTTATCTCCTTGAACAGTGCACATGAGGTACCACTGTTCTTCATGCAGACTTTCACAAATGGGATCACCTTTTAATGGAGTACCAGTTGTAAATCTATTACTCTCACAAGATATAACCACCAGATATCTGGAAGGAAACAATGATTTTTGTAGAATAAATGTTTCACAGCTTAAGAAATCTACTGAATAAGATCCATGTCTACCCTTACTGATTCCGGCAAAGCCAGTACGGAGATTTGTCTACAACCAGGTACAATGCTTCTAAGTATTTCCTGATTGTATTTGAATAAAATTAGTTTAGTTTCAGGCCTCAGTATAGCACAATCACTTCTCTAATTATTACTGATACATTTCTGAACTATTGGAATACGTGAACACTATTGGGATACCAGAAAGCTCAAGTGTAAGATTTTTCATTTTTAAGAAGTACATTTGTTACAGAAGGCCAAACTGTGATTTGTGAAAATTACTCACTCGTGGGTTTGGTAAGAGTCCTTTTGCTCTGATTCAAGAATTACCTATGCAGTACAGCCTGTAGAGCAAAGGCTGGTAACTATTCAACATTTTAAAGCTGGTAGCCAACAATGGTATGTTCCGGAACACTTAGGACTATCTATTCTCAGAGGTTCACTAATTGTTGACCTAACCAATGTGCATATCACTTCACACTGCAATTCTGCATTGTCATCAGATCCATCAGAGATGTTGGAAACACAGAAAAGTGTTTTGGGATGATTTCATTTTCATTTACAACTGGTTTGACAACCATAGTTTCACTCAGAGCATACATACATACATACATACATACATACACACACACACACACACACACACACACACACACACACACACACACAGACACCCACAGGCAAAGAAAAATTAGTATGTATTTGGATCACATAGAAATGACTGTGGACTGCTCAAAATGATATCACTCAAAATTACATACTCCACAGGAATTGTTGTACATGTTCCTAGATAAGTATCCAGGCAATTGAGTTGATCACCACAATACCTCTCAACCTCTAAGGTCAAGAAATCTGGACAAAGCCAAAAATAATGGGGGGACAAATACCCAAAATCAGGGACAATTTTTAAATATTGCCCTTATAAACTTAGAAAGTTGTTATAAAAACCTTGTTTGCATTAGCAAGCATTTTCTGAGGGAAAGGAAGTCTGAAACTCAAATGTATATAATTATCATGTGACTTCAGTCTTTGCTAGAAAATAACAAATTTTATACGGAGTAAATCAAAAATATGAGCAAAATTCTGGACATTCTTCAAAAATCTAGTCAGCTGAGAAGTATGCCGCCCCTCAACCAAATTTCTCCTTGCACACAGACAGCAACATCTGGAAAGTAATGGGTCAGCTAATGCCAGCCTACTGAACATATGGCCTACTGACATCCAAAGCCAGAAATATCATTTTTCTAGGTATAACCAAAAACCATGTAACCTATGATTAAACTGTCTCTTCACAAGCACGAAAAGCAAATAATTCCAAGATCAGGAGTCAGTACACACGCTGAGGTACAAATATAAATGGTTTATTGTATAAAAGCACTTTCGCTTTGTATTCTGCAACACTTCTTCAGATATTAAAACATCTTTAAAAATCACAGACATCCTTTAAAAATAACTGCATTACCAATCAGCTATCTCATCTTGAGACCATCACAAAGGACATACAATTGTGACCAAAGCTCTTAAAAACAGCATAATAATCATAATAAAACTTAACATCTACATACTTTTCATTATTTCACAAATACATACGAAAACCACTGCAGAGCTAAAAAAATCATTGTGCATATAAATTGCTCTGCATAACTGTCTCAAAATATACTGATTGTTGAGAGTTTTAAACCTCTCATAATGCATATGAAATAAAATAAATGAAACTCTGTCATTTAGTTTTACCTAAAGGAAAGGCAAGTGAAATATATGAGTATAGAGCTTTTCCATTTTGCTGTTTTAATTATAACATAACTTTACGTAAATGTTTCCATCAGTTAAGTTACGTTCCAAAATTCTTATATGGAAGACAGCACCCTCGTGTGGTGAAGACATAAATATATACTACAATAACATTCATTTACTAAATAACATTACACTAATAAAACAATGATTATAAGGATTATGGATTTAAACTAATAAACACAATAGCTTCTAACAACTACCTTAAACAGAAGTTTTTTTTTTTTCCGTGAAACACTAACGTTGAAATATGTTAATAATAAAAAACGATATATTGTCATATTGACAGCAAAGTGTACCTATTAAAAATTAGAACATTTTCAGTATTATGGCTACTTAAATAACACCCATTCTAAGGGTCTTCAATATGTTATTAATATAGGCATAGGCCATAATAATACTAACGATAAAAATAAATTCAATAGAAATAATATTTAATGAGATAAAGTTCTGTCTATCAGAAAAAGTTTTAAGCAGTCACTCTCATTAAGACCATGTAATCTGTCTGCCTGCAATCTGATGATCCATCTTTGTTTCTCTTGTTCTGTTTTATTATTGATATTACCAAGTCTAGTGTTAGTGTGAATATGTTGTAAAACCATAAATTTAAATGAATGGGTTAAGTCACTTTCTACAATATGTTTAGCAGGTGCAGGCCAGATCCCAGATATTTCCTCATCAAAGTGGGAGCATGAGTCCTCTAAAAGTCATAGCAGATAGTCTAGGGAGTAATACTGTTGAAAACCTTTTGTATTTATGCAGAACATACCTTTCATCTGTCTCTGATATTATGTCAAAATTTTGATCTGTATCTCCTAATCCCTCATAAAATTAGTGATTTGGGAAGAAGAGGTAATGTTTTACATTTAATAATAGTGTCAATAACTAGAGCTGTAGATTTCTTGTACTATATAAAATGCATTTTAATTCACAATCTATCAGCTTTTCTAGTTAATAGTACTAATACTGTAAAAACTGTCCAAGACTGTCACTGATTATTTCTGTATGTCTCCATGTCACTGAATATAAGAGATTGAGATCTACCGAGCAGAGCTGAAAGATAATGACTCTTCACTCCGTCCTTTGGTAGTCCTGCCCCTCAGTACTTTTTGGTAGCTGCTGGTTCACTGTCTTTGTATCAGTATCCATGACAGCTACCAGCAGTTATCATTATTCACTCTTTGTTCTTTGCTGATTGACATCTTGAGTTCCTTTTACAGGTTCTTTTGTCCTACAGAATATCTTACTGTAGTGGCAGGAAGGAGACATACTGCAAGAGTTCCTTGCTTTCAGTAGCTCAACAAGGTGAAACTTTCCACAAAGTATGGAATTGTATGAATAGATAGTATCAGATACAATGATTTTGCTATCTTACCTAGTAAAAGTTTGAATATGTTCTTTATTTTTTCTTTCTGTAATTAGATGTTTTCATATATTTTCTTTTCCCAGATTTTACCATCTAGCTACAAAAATTCAGATCTCAAAAGGACTGATTTAAGTGTCGTTTGGTAAAAAATATGCCAGTACAAAGAAGCTAAGGGAATCATCTTGCATGTCATACTGATATTTGAAGAGAAATACAAGCAAAGACACCCAGATGTGGACAATTTCATGATACAAAAAATAAGAAAACAAAGGTTGAACACAGAACTGAGTATTAGTAAGGTAGAAGTTAAAGAAATAGAAACTGAAGTTATGGAATACCTATGAAGTGAAGGATTTATTGTATAAAATCCAACACAGATAAAGTCACAGCACAAGCTCATAGGTAAATGCTAATCTAGCTGCCATTTAGGGCCATTTTAAGCTTACCCAGTTTCCTGTTTTAATGCTTGAAATAACCTTTCCCTTTTGGTTATTGATTGGCCTTACCCATCCCATGGTTGATAATTATATATTATCCTTAATGAGAATAACTGAGGTCATACCGTAGATAATTTGAGGGACCCGTGCACGTGATAAAGCATGTAGAATCTGCCTTTGTCCAATAGTAGTAGAGGGGGCAGTTCTGGAGTACATTTTCTGTTTCCCATCCATAGATCCAAGTTGTGTTTGAATATGGGCAGGGATGAGCTTTGTTTTACATGGATGGGGATTCTGTTCTATTGCAGCAGTATCCTCTGGAAGATATACCTGTCCCCCCAAACTATTCTGTTGATGTTGCAGAAGATGTTTAAATCCCTAGAATGATTATTTATGGTGTCATTTGACTTGCTGCTGTATAGTACATCCATCAGTTATGAGTTGGAGTATGCCTTGTATACCAGACACATAATGATGTAACATCATTGTATGATGGAACAGTGAGCCCCCAAATTTAGGAGAAACAAGTAGAGTGGAAGACATCTGAAGAAGAAATAAGGACATGGAAAATAAAAAGAAATGTGATATGGTACAATATTTATGCAAAAAAAAAAAGCAAAGCTAATCAGTACAAAAAAGGAGCACCAAAGAAATTTGAAGAGAAATACAGGCAAAAGCACCCTGATATAGAAATGTTCACAACACAAAAATAAGAAAACAAAGGGGTAAAACAGAACAGAGGATTATTAATGGATAAGTTAAAGAAATGGAAATTGAAGTTATAGATTACCTGCAAAGTGAAGGATCTAGTGTAGAATCTCCAGCACAAGTAATGTTACATCATAACGGAACAAAGAGTCCTCAGACAAAGGAGAAACATGTAGAATGGTCTGCATTTGATGACTTGCCCCATGATGATGCTCTGGGGCAGGAGGAAAGAAAAATTCACTTGGAGTTGCACAGCAAGGGAAGGAGCAAGAAACACTGGTAAGTCTGATGTAGGTAATGTTGTGGACTGATTGACCAGTGAGTTCCCATATGAAGGAGGAGGAGGAGCAGATGACACAGTTTGCAGCTAAAGAGGATATATCACAGGAAAACATTCTGGAACTTTCTGTAGAATGCCTACAGGAAGCCGAGTAAAGAAAGTGATCTCAGCTTGGAATGAAGGTGATCTAAGGGAGGAGTTCCTTGATTAATAGAGATGGCTACACATATTAAAATCAATGAAAAAAAATAGATTACAGAAAGTAAATAAGATCCAAAATGTTAGAAGTCTAATGAAACAGCTGAATCCAGTAATCAAAACTACTGACAGAAATTCATGCGATATAACAGAAGGGAAAGGATATATTATTGTGCAGCTTAATTAATAACAGATAATGTCTTACCACAAAAATACAGGGCAATAAGGGAAAGGAAGGGGAGAAATCAATTGCCATCATGGAAGCATTGAACAGAGAAAACTAAAGCAATTAAGATAAGTACTATTGTTAGAAGAATGTAGAAGAGGGAACAAATCAACAAAAATACTTAGACTTGAAAAAAGCAATGCACAGTATCAGGACATACCAGGATCTATTAAACACTATTGCAGATAATAAACTAAGTATACCAGCACAGGCAGAAAATCTTAGAAGATATGCAGATAAAAAAAGTACAAAATAAGCAATTTATTGATGACCTCAAAAGGTTTATATAGAACTGGGAAACAAATCAACAGGAGTGGAAACACAAAATAGACACATTTTGGAGAAATATGTATGAAGACACTATGAAACATAACAATGATGCTGAATGCACAGAAAAAAAATGAAAAGTAACAGTAAGAAGTTCAAATGTACATGATATGAAGTGGGATGAAATAGTGGTTAGAGAAATTAAAGTTAAGAAAAGATCCTAAATGGAAAACCCCAGGCCCAGATGCAGTACCTAGCATCTGGCTAAAAGTATTAACATAGTGACACAAAAGATTTAGACCTTAGTAAGAATTACTTGCATGCACATTCCAAACAGACACCAACCTGGAAAAATTATACTCCTGCATAAGAGTGAACTTGAAAACCATCCTAAAAACTATAGAACAAAAACTTGCCTTCTGATGCTCTGCAAACTACATAATGAAATGTATGTAGACAGAGTCTGTAGTCATTTAGAAAAAACTCAATCATGGCAATAGAACAAAAGGGTAACAAAAAAAGTCATATGGATCAAAGGATCATTTGTTGCTGTATAAAGTCATAATAGAGAATTGTAAAAAAGGAAAGAATTTAAGCATTTCATGGCTAGATTACAAAAAAGCATTTGATAGTACCCTACATTCATGGATAAAGGGGTGTTTACAGATGTATAAGATACATCCTGCATTGACCATGAAACAGTGGCAAATCACTCTGCGGTTAAGACATGAAAAAGGGCAAAGTTTTGGTGTCCCCAAAGGTCATGGATCAGATGGAAAGGAAAACATGAAAAAATGTTTCATACTCATCTATTGATGTATAAAAATTAGCGTATACCAAGATTGTATTATCCTCACTCGGAAGACAGCATGTGTCTCCCCAAAATTGATTACGTGTATTAATCTGCAGTCGTGGGAGTGCATACACATTTGCTGACCTCATCAGAAACAAACATAGAGAAAATTTTAATACATGAGAAGAGGAGGTCTAAGATTACCTCTTTGCTTAGTTTAGCAGAAGCATTCTGATGGCTAGCAAAACTGGAAATCAAGCCATAAGTAGACAAAAATTAGACAGCAACTGAATGTTATAAAAAAAAAAAAAGCAAAAGAAATAATATAAGGTGAAGGATCACATGAGAGAATGAAATGTGGGAAAGCCATTAATATAATGATAAGTACAGAGATCTGCTGGAACAATGTCATGTTGATCAGGATTTGACGCAGGAATCGTTAAGGAGAGGCGAGTTGAAACCAAAAGATGAAAGGTTAATAATGGCAGCTCAGGATAATGGAGTATGTATACAGTGGTTTACAAAGTCAATTGAACATGTGGGAAAAACAGACAAGTGTAGGTCCTGTAAAAAAAAGAATTGAAAACAGGTGCACATCTTACTGGGAGAGATACACTTATGGCAGAGGGCCAGTATACTGAAACGCACAATAATGTGTCACGACTGTTGCACTGGGGGTTGTGCTAACACTACAGCATAGAAGTAGCTGAGAAACATTGGAAATGTGTCACAAAGCATTAGAGGGAATAATGAAGTGTTATCACATGGTATCACCAATTACCAGCAGTTCAAAAAATATATATATAAGAGAAAGCCAGATATAGTGGTCCATGAAAAAAAGACAAAAGTAGCATTGATCATTGAAATTGCTATACCTAGTTATTACAGTGTCTGTGTACAAAAAGATACAAAGCCATAAAATGTCAGGATTTGCAGGCAGAAATGAGAGCAATGTGGAAAAGGGATACCCAGACAGTTCCAATAGTAGGAGTAGTAGAAGGAATAGGTCTAATAAAAAGAATCTACAGGATACTTGGAGACTGAATGGCTGAAAGAACTGACTTACATATACTAAGTCCAAGATGCCATTTCTTGGCATATTCCCTTTTCTCTGAGGTATGGTTATCTTGGAGTGGATATATAGAAGTTTAGGGGGTGAATGTCAACGGGGGCTTGCACCCCCTTCAAAATGAGATTTTAAGAAGGAATGCAATGTTTGAGATTCACTCTTCTCTTTTGTGTTCAAGTGCTGACATTTCAATAGAGACCCCTAACTTAGACATGTTACCAATACATTTAACTCCATATGAAATGCAGAAGGACTCATTTCTGGGCACATACAAGCACTGCAAAAGAGCACTATTGGATGGCATGAAAGACTGAAACAATACTAATTTCATGAAGTTTAATTATACCCTGACTTAGAAATTGGATCCATTCCTGGCATGGTATTAGAAAGCTAAACGACTTTGAGAGATTAAACTGGGAGATTGGCATACTGCTACAGGATCAGTAGAACACTGTATAAGCCATCATTAACAAGTGATAATTAAAACCTACTTGCTTACACTGTGATAAAGGTGATATTATCAGAACAGCTTATTGCATTGAAGTAGATATTGTCTCCTTGATCAGCAGTGCCTCGATAGAGGGGGCTGTTATGCCCTGTCACTTGTTCCCAGGCACTGTGAAAGTCATAGGTCATCACATTGAGGAAATCCATGTACCTGTGCAGCAAAAGGAAGACAGCGGTCAGTTTTTGTGTTTATTAGTTTCACAAGTTGTAAATATGCATAGGCACAGTCACCCATGACTCATTACAACTATAACTCTTAAATCTATATCTATTTTTTTCCTCAAAAATATTTTTCTCACTGTAATAGCTTTACACAAACTTATTAATACACAAAGCTAAGGTTTTTCAAGATGTCCACCACACATTTATAAAAATTCAGATCTAATGACTGTTACAAGAAGTGAAAATGTGAAAATGAAAGGCTGACTTTCTCTTGGTATGATATTCATAAATAATTACCTTCCATAAAATGTAGAGCTGTTCTAAGTATTACTGGCAATCTGTACCTAGTATTGCTTTATATTGCCTGTATAATTTAATAAAAAATCTCATTTCACTAAGAGCAGTGTGGTGCAATGGAAAACCCCTTACCTCTCAGCTGATCCAAAATACCATGGAAATGAAGCGCTGAGTTATACTGAGTGCATTTTGCCCCCCCCCCCCACATGGCATTCTTAGATATGACTGTTGTGCATATAATGTGTTTGCATTCAGGTCATTATGTTACCATTCACCTGATGTAATGTGGGTGGAGCCAGCAGTATGCAAATCAGGGGGATGTACCAAAACTGCAGCTTGGGGGAGGCCTTGAAGTACAACAGATCCTCTTCACTGTAATCTTCAAACATATGAAATGTTACCAGTAAAATTAACCCCTTATGAAATGCAACAAGAGGTAGCTCTGGGTACTTTGAGTGTTGAGAAGAACATTTATATCAAATGACAAAGAGTGAAGCAGATCTGATTTCCTGAACTTTAATTTTGCTCTTACTTAAGAATGGGGTCCATTCCCATTAATCTATGTAAAAACCTAAGCATTTGGAGAAATTAAACCAACTCAATAATACTGACACCATTGAAGCTGTATATAGTCTTACAGGAGATGGGCAACAAAATTATGACATGCAGCACCTTTATCTTTGACTCAGGTTGCCAACAGAATTTCCTGTATTTTTGTCTAATAGCTGAAACAATCATATTACTTCTGAATAGCTGAATTATGAATAAACGAGAAAGGTGAAGTACTACAAATTGAATGACTTATGTACAACAGTTTCCAGTATGGGTGAACATTAATATCAACTGGGTAACCTATATACTGGACTTAAAATAGTTCTGGGTAAAGTAATAGCAGAAAACAGGACTGCTAGTGAAGAGATTGCATACTCATAAACAGAGTTATTGTTAAATTAACATAATCAAAATAATTACATAAAGTAGTTATTATAGGTGATAAGTAGAGTGTGAGGGTCATGCAATCTCTGCTTGCATAATCAAATAAAATTATTTGTAAGTGAATACAAGAGAGTAAAATGGAGCAAGACAAGAGCTCTGCCTGTTTGTCTATATGGTACAATAAACTTACTGGGATATTTTTTCAATTTCATAGCCAGCATCAATGGTTCCTTTACCAGCAGCTACAGCCACGCTGAGCAGATGTCTGGGATGTCCAGTATCATTGTCTTCTTTCTTGAATGCTTCCAGAAGTTCCTAGAACAGATAAAATTGTCAGAAATATCAGGCTGCTTCAAAAACAGTGCTACTGCTTAAGATACCTCAAATTCAAATTTATTAAATTAGGTTGTAAAGAATCACTTTTGTGATCCATTAAACATTTTGACACTAAAATCATTTTTGAAAATCATGCAGGCAGGCCAGAATCATCTTTTTAAATGAAATACTTGTTTCTGCTGTTATCAACTTTATCCTTAACACACTTAAGTTCCATATTAGTAAAGGTGTGAAGTTTTATTTCTGAGAATAACTGAGATCATTATGAGAAACAACCTGTTATATGATCCTTCTGTTTGGTAAGAGCTAATAAAAAGCTAATTATTGAGTTATTCTATTAATAAGATAGACTGCATCTTAATAAAACATAACTTGATGTACTTTAATGCAAAAGCAGTGCATGATTTAACAGGAATGTAATATAGCTTAATGTTATGGGGAAAAAAAAAAAAATATATATATATATATATAATATATATATAGTTTCATTTGATGAAAAAGTGAAAAAGATAAAATTATTCTTTTGAAGTTTAATAATTAATTTTCCTGATCCCATCTGTGTTAATTTTTAGTATTTACTAAAATAAATGTTTTCCTGATAATTTCAGATATGGGGATTTCATAACATAGAATATGGCTCAAAATACTATACATCTTTGCAAGTTTCCTTTATATGTGACTTTATAAATTCTTTAACAGCTCAGCCAGTTATATTTCATGAAAAGTGGTTCATGGAGTTTTATTCTCTTCCTGCATAAGTAAACTGACTTTATAATCCTTTTTAGCTGTCAAAATAGGGAGCAAGTAATAACTTACTGGAAGAAACAATGAATGGGGGCACAGTGTTGGACTAGAATCAAGCCAAACAAGAGTTTGGCTGGGATGAAATAGACCGGATGCTACCCTTAATGCTAATATCCGTCAAACACAAAAGGAGTAATTAGAATAAAAAATGAGGCCAGGAAAGAGGAAGTAAATCTTAAAAGTCTGATAAACTGAATATACAAAGTATTAGTAAAGCAGAATGTAAAACTAATGGAGAGGGTGAGGACTGAGTGGGAGAATACCCAAAGCTTAATGCTTACAGGATAGAAGTGGTAAGAGATCTGTAGCATGCCCCTAAAGGGTTACAAAATAATGAACATTTATGTTTGGAGGGAGGAGTTCATATAAATACATTTATATACCAGCCAGATTAAAATGAATTTTTCTGGGAACATATTTAATTTGTTAGAGGTATAGGGCACAGTGGAAATGCTAGTGGAAGCATTTTTTTGGCAATGCAAGAAATTAGATGAGTTTAAAGAGGCCCAAAAGTAAGAGAGACTGATGAATATTTAAGGGAAGCATATGTTGCTGAGTTGGTGATCAGAAGTTTAGGAAAAATCAAAAAGAAACTGGAAACCAAGCAAGGTACCCCAAATTGATGAAGTGGTAAAGATTATGTTCATCACAAGAGATATGCTAATAAAGGGAGAAATTGAAAAAATAAGCAAGAACACAATGCAATCAGTCATTCTTTAGTTATGTTAGGAACCTGGGTGGGAATTCCCAGATATGCTCAGAATTACTCCAAAATGACAAAAAATACATCGAACCCACAGACATTGCCAACATCCTAGCTGACAGGTTCAGCGCAAACTCCCTTCCCCCCACCAAAAGGGCAAATATCTATCCCAGCAGAGTGCTGCCCCCCAGACATCTCAGATGCTCAGGTAAGAGCCGCCCTCTTCAAAGCAAAAAACACAGCATCAATGGGACCAGACAGTGTCCCGGGCTGCGTCCTACATGAATTTCAAGAAGAGCTAAACCCAAACATAAAACTATTGTTCAATCTCAGCCTTACTACAGGATATGTACCCAAAGAGTGGCGTACAGCAACAGTGGTCCCTCTCCACAAAGGTGGTGCCTCAACGGATCCTGGAAACTATTGCCCCATAAGCCTGACTAGCTTGGTCTGCAAAGCTATGGAAAGGATCATCATGGACCTCATAAATAAAGATATTGGGGACCTACAGACACTGGATACTACTCAGCTTTGTTAAGGGCAGATCCTGCCTCTTAAACCTGGTTGATTTCTTTGAAACAGTCACCAAGGTCATTGACGAGGGGAAGGTGGGCCACACAGCCTACCTGGACCTCTCAAAAGCCTCCAATACAATACCCCACTCGGGCATTATAGATAAGCTCACCAGGTTAAATATAAACCCCTATGTCACTAGATGGGTTTCAAACTGGCTCAAGGACAGAACACACATGGTTAGAATTGCTGGAGCCATGTCAGACTCCAAACCAGTTACAAGTGGCGTCCCACAAGGCTCAATCCTGGGACCTCTCTTGTTCGGTATATATTTCTTGGAGGTGCAGGCCAACACGGAAGGACTGTAGCTGACCAAGTTCGCAGATGACTGCACAACTGGTGCCAGAGCCATGGCTTCAAGCTAAACGCCAAAAAGTGTATAGTCATCCCCTTTGGCAAAAACAAAGTGCCCACAAATTACCATATAGGTGGTAATCCATTAAGTACAGAAGAAGTAATTAGGGACTTGGGGACCCAAGTTGATAGCAATCTCTCATTTGACAACCACGTGGCCAAAGTGGTTAGAAAAATATTTTATATAGCCCACCTAATCATGAAGGGATTCACATCTAGATCAGGGGAGGTCATTGTGCCTCTTTACTCATCCCTCATCAGGCCCATAATTGAGTACAATGCCCCTTTTGGGATGTACCTTACCAGACACCTGCAGCAACTGGAAAGACCCCAAAAGTACCTCACCAAGAGGATCAAAGGGCTCAAACAGATGCCATATGCTGCCTGGTTAAAGAAACTCCAGCTCTACTCAGTGGCATACCGCCTGATCAGAGGCGATCTGTGCCTGATGTATAAAGCCATGTCCAACCTGGAATTAATGGACATGCTGCACCTCAGAAAATCCAAATCCCATCGAGCTATGCGCTCGAGAGACTTGAACCTCAGCACTGAAATAAATAGGACATGCTGGAGGGACAGATTCATAACCCAGAGGCTCCCTTCAATCTGGAATAAAATCCCAGTCCAGGTTAGGCAGAGTCACTCATTGACTCTCTTCAAGAGGAATCTTGATGAGTGGATGGGAGATCATAGGTTTACCCCGGGTATCACTTCTGTGTCACTGTTAGACAGAGGCACAGTATACTAATCTCAAAAAAGGGCATAGCAAAATTAATTTAAAATGGGCGGCGAAAGCCAATCACACTCGGGCTAGACTTATAAATGCCCTAGGGCAGATAGCCTAGTATGAACCTATGAACCTATGATGAGAGCAAAAAATAATACACTACAAAGGGTTTAGCATAAAGAAAGTTGTGCAAAGGGACTGATTCTTGGGTGTTTAACTGAAAAAACAAAAATAGTTAAATGAAAATGTCACTTGAAATGTATGGAATAGAAAATAAATGGCTCTGGTGTATTTGAGGATTCCTCTGTTGTCTGTGCACTATGCATGAGAATTGTGCTGCAGGTAAAATCAAGATGTGTTTTTTAATAAGTCACTCTTAAAAAATGCTTTAATTTAATCTAGCATATGACATATAGTACAGTAACAGGCAAAGATCAGAAGTATAGAATTAAGGTACTGTGGATACAATGAGAACTACATTTTATAGGTTCATAGGAGATTACTAGGCTTACAGCTCAAGAGCCCTTACAAGCCTAACAAGTTTTACCCAGATTTTACCCAATTTTCTATCTCTAGAGGAAAGATAACAAGGGTCAGTGAGCAGGGTTTTGACAATTTTTAAAGACTGCCTCTGTCCATAATGAACATGGGTGCCACCTTAGGAGTGAATTTGCAATTCCCATTCATTGGCCCAGACTGCAGTTCATAGGTTCGTAGGTGTTTACTAGGCTAACGACCAAAAGGGCCTTTTTAAGCCTAGCCATGCATCCCAAATCTGTGACAAGTTCTTATACCTTTGATAAGTGTAAGCATGGGCCTGGGAGATTAATCATTTACAGGTTACCTGTGTCCATTAGAGACATAGGTACCAAACCAGGGTTGAACTTCCGGTTTCCCATCCAACTGTCCAAGTTGCACTTGAATTGGGTTAGGGAGGAACTCTACTTCACATGGATGCAGAGCCTATTCCACCAATGGAGTAGTTTCTGTGATACATTCCTATCTCTCCAGCAGGTCCTATTTATGTCACAAGCAAAGGTTAAGTCCTTAGAATGGGTAATTCTGGTATTGATACAGGGATAGGGCCTTGAAGCAGTCTGCAAAGGACATATTACTTATGCCCTGTATTATTTTAGTGAAGAAACTCTGTGGACGTTCCATTTTGGATATGCCTGGTTAGGTACATACCAAAGGGGACATTATACTCAATGATAGGTCTGATGAATGCCAAATACAGTGGAATAATGACTTCCTTGGACTTAAATGCCATACCTTTGTTTAGCATTCCTGTAACTAGTGTTCCAGATACAGATTTGCTGTATCCAGGACTGTTTGTAAGCTTCTGAGCCCCCCAAGCCTTTCTGTGTTGGAGGGAAGCCTTCTAGCTTATCAGTGGGTGTGGTAAGCATTAGGTAACCTGTCTACCACATAAGGAGTGGTTCTGGCCCAGAATTTGTAATTATTGGCCGTTTGGACAATCTTCCATCTCTCTCAACTTTCTGATTTGAAAGCCTGCATTTGCACTTGTTTCTGTCCTGTAACTCATCTAGTGCAGATACAGATTCTTAGTTTTAGCACTTAAATTTGCTTATTCATACTCAGCACTTGTTCAGAACTTGTAAGCACTAAATAAGCTACTAATTACTATAGCACTCAATCTTCCTCATTACCTAAAGGAAAACAGTTTTTGTACTTACTTTTCTCACTGGCGTTGAGAAAAACAGCTCTTGTACTCACTTTCCTCACTTATCTAGAGGAAAATAGTTTTTTATTCAGGCATGTCCAAGAGTCAGCTCCTAGTGTTCTCCCCTGTCTATCTGACGAATCTGGGCATCTTGAGGCAATGTAGAAATTGCTTCATGTACACAGATAACCCTCTCCTCCTACCACCCAACACTACAACCTCTGAGAGATGCACTTATCTAGCCAAACTGGAGGTAAAGCTCTCACCAACCAAGACTGAACCTGACAGTCATGAGGAGAAGGTAAACATTTGCACCACACCACACTCATCACATAGTCTCACTACGTCTACACCACCAAAATCCACACATAGAAACTCAAAAACATTCGTGGATGCTCTCAATAATAATCTGCCTAAGCAACGGAGACTTCCAAAGCAGAAACACAAGCAACCTCCATCCCCCAACACAACCCAAATGACACATAGCCCACAGATTCAGTGTGCCACTCAAACACAGCCAATAAGGCAAAACAACATACCCAACACACTAGTCATAGGTGACTCTATAGTCAGGCACACTGATGTCCCACTCACCAGGCTAAACAAGGAGAAGGTTACTGTCAGCTGCCTGTTGGGTGCCAGGATCCGCCACAAAACCCATGCACTCAGGTCACTCCACAACAAGTACAAATATGACTCTGTTATTGTCCATGTTGGTGTGAATGACCTGAGATGTACCTCCCTGGACTACATGAAAAGAGACATGGAAGAGCTCTGCGATCTTGTAGCCCAGGCAGGTATGACCCTAGCCCTGAGTAGCATTCTACCATCACCCAGAATGATACCGCAGTACAAGGACAAAATGATTGATTTCAACAATTGGCTAAGCTTCTGGTGTCATTCAAAGGGGATCCAGTATCTGTCTGCTTGGGATGATATGGTCGACAGACCATGATGCTTTGCCACAGATGGCCTGCACCTGTCGCCCCTAGGATTCCGGATGCTGGCTAAGGCTCTTGCTGCCCCTATAGTGCTTTTTTTAGGCAGGGTTCAAATAACAAATTCACCATCATAACAGGAACAGGCAAGCAAAAACTACTCAATGGTAGAAGTCTAAATTTCAAAATGCACTCACTCGAGGCACTCCTTAAAATGGAGAACATCGATATCTGTGCAGTGACTGAGACCTGGTTCAAGGCTACAGAGAGCACCCCTGCACTACCAGGCTATAACTCATACCACACTTTTCGGCCGTCTAACCTGGACTGAAACACCAAAGGTGGGGGGTGTGTCCATATTCATTAAGGATATCCACACCTCCAGGCTAGTTGCTAAGCATAATGCATCTGAGGTTATCCAAGTGAAACTAACTCTTGGCAAAACTGCAATCCAAATTGTAGCTTGCTACAGATCCCCCACCATGCCCCAGGATTCCCACTCCTCTTTTCTTGATGTACTAGAAAATATTAGGGTTCAACCAAACACCCTAATAATGGGTGACTTCAACTATCCCACCATTAACTGGGAAAACTACTCATGTACTAACTCCTTAGCTCAACGCTTTCTGGAATTCATAAACTCCAATGCCCTAGATCAACTTATCCACACCCCCACCAGGGGCAACAATATCCTAGACCTAGTCATTACCAACATGAGTGACCGGTGTTCCACAACTGGAGTCAACTCCTCGTTGGTCCAATCTGATCATAAGCTAATCACCCTTAATATCCACATCCCACCCCCAACCCCCATTAAGGAAACCACAGTAAGAAATTTCTCCAAAGCCAACTTCATGCTTCTTAAGACAGAAGTAGTGAACTTCATGACACCCATACAGATGGACAATACAGTTACAACTGCTGAATCCTACACAAATGTGCTCTATAAGCACCTACATGAGTGCATGGATCGTGCTATCCCAAACAGAACCAAGACGCTATCCTCCAAAAAAGGAAGCCAATCTGGTGGTCCCCTGCCATAAACAAACTGTACAACAGAAGGAAGAAACTGTTGCAAAAGAGAGTAAAATCCCATGAGTGGAGGAGCTCCCTGGTCTGCCTCAGTAAGAAGCTGAGATCCCTTATAAGATCCTCCAAAGCTAGCTATGAAAATAAAATTTCCACTAATTCCAAGGACAACAACAAAGAATTATATAGCTATGTCAAGAATCTCAATGGCAACACCCAGATCTGCTCTGAGTTACAGCACAAAGGCATGAAAATTACAGAACCAACTGATATTGTCAACATCCTGGCAGATAGGTTCAGTGCTAACTTTACCCCCCCTCTCACCCCCTAAAGGGCCCATATCTATAAAGGAAGAATGCAGAGTCCCTGTAACCACAACTACGCAGGTGAAAGTTGCACTCTCTAAAGCCAAAAGCACAGCATCCATGGGACCGGACAACATTCCAGGCTGTGTTACACACGAACTTCAGAATGAACTGGCTCCCCACTTAAGCACCATGTTCAATAATAGCCTCGCATTAGGCTTTGTGCCCACTGAATGGTGCACAGAAACAGTTATCCCACTCCACAAAGGGGGAGCCACTACTGATCGCGGGAGCTATAGACCTATTAGCCTCACAAGCCTGGTCTGCAAAGCCATGAAACATATCATCATGGAACTCATAAACAAAGACATTGATAACCTCCAAACTCTGGATCCCACCCAGTTCGGGTTTGTGAAAGGCAGATCATGCCTCCTGAATCTGATCAACTTATTTGAGGCAGTCACCAAAGCCGTAGATGAGGGTAAAGTGGTTCACACAGCCTATCTTGACCTCGCCAAGGCTTTCAACACTATCCCCCATTCTGGAATTATAGCTAAACTCAATAAACTAGGCATAAATCCCTATATCACAAGACGGGTTGCCAAATGGCTCACTGGCAGAACCCACACTGTAAAAGTTGCAGACTCCAAATCTGACCTCAAACCAGTGACAAGTGGAGTACCACAGGGTTCCGTCCTGGGACCGCTCCTGTTTGGTATCTACTTCTCTGAAGTACAGGCTAACACAGAAAGCCTCTGGCTAATGAACATCCTACAGAAGGGCCTCTCTGAGACAGATGCCTGGTGTTAGAGCCATGGCCTCAAGCTCAATGCCAAAAAGTGCAGTGTCATCCCCTTTGGTAAAAACTCTGTACCCATGAACTACCATATAGGCAGCAATCTACTTGACACCAAATGCGTGATAAGAGACCTTGGGACCCAGGTGGACAGTAGTCTCTCCTCTGATAGTCACATCGCCACAGTAGCCAGGAAGTCCTTCTACGTGGCACACCTCATCATAAAAGGGTTCTCATCCAGGAAAAAAGAGGTCATTGTTACCCTCTACTCATCACTCATTAGACTCATTGTAGAGTACAACACCCCTTTTGGAATGTACCTCACAAGACATCTGCAGCAGCTGGAAAGGCCACAGAAGTACCTCACAAAGAGGATTACTGGACTCAAACAAATGCCCTACACTGACCACCTCAAAAAACTCCAGCTTTACTCCGTAGCATATCGCCTACTCAGAGGTGATCTCTGCCTAACATATAAAGCTATGTCAAACCCAGAGCTGTTGGACATGTTACACCTAAAGAAATCCCAATCCCTCAGAGCTACACGCTCTAGGGACCTAAACCTTGTCACCACAATAAACAGGGCATGCTGGAGGGATAGATTCCTATCCCAGAAAATTCCCATACTCTGGAACAGGCTACCCATCTATGTCAAGCGAAGTTCTTCATTAGTACTCTTCAAGAAAAATCTTGATGAGTGGATGGGAAATAGGAAATACACCCTGGGGATCACGTCTGTGTGTCTGCTCATCAGTGGCACAGGAAAATAACTTGCTTGGGTGGCGTTAGCCAGGGAACTTTGTTGGCTAGGCTTGCGTAGGCCCTTGGGCCAATAGCCTAGTACCTACCTATGAACCTATGAACCTATAATTTGTGCAACATAGAATGATTTCCTCACCACTGTAGACACGTGATGGTCAAAGGCTGGATTACTATCTATGTGTGTCCCTAAGTCCTTGACTATTGGGTAAACTCTAAGGGGTGTGTTGTCAATATTATAGTTACCAGGAATGGATGACTTCCCAAAGGATACTATTATGAATTTCTTGGCATTTAGTTTTAGTCCATGGCTCTGACACCAGTTGTTTGTCTGTATCAGCCCCTCCTGGAGAACATTTGTGTCAGTGTGAGAATCAGTGACATCTCCTAATTTGCAATCATCTGAAAATTCAGTCATCCAAAGACCACTGACATTGGCCTTGACTTCTGAGAAGCAAATACCAAAAAGGAGTGTTCCAAGGACTGATCCCTGAGGGACTTCATTTGTGACTGGCCTCTCTGTAGAGGTGGATTCCCCATTTCCAACTTCCTGGGTCCTGTCTGTCAGCCAGTTGGCTATTCACCGGGTGACATACAGGTTTGTACCTAACCACTTGATTTTGTCAACAATGCCTGAATGAGGTATTGTGTCAAATGCCTTGGCCAGGTCAAGGTAGGCAGTGTGAATGATTTTGCCCTCATCCATTGCTTTGGTGACCTTCTCAAAGAAGTCCTCCAGATTGAGTAGGCATGACCTGCCCTTGACGAAACCAAACTGAGTTGAGTCCATTGTCTGGAGGTTTACTATATTTCTATTAATCATCTCCATGATAATTCTTTCCATGGCTTTACAAGACTAGTGAGACGTATAGGTCTATAGTTTCCAGGGTCTGTAGATAGCCCACCTTTGTGCAGAGTGATGACCGTTGCCTTTCTCCATTCATGAGGCATGAAGCCTGTTTGGATGCTACAGTTAAATAGTAATTCCAGAGGTCCTGATAGGTCATGTTTCATGCTATTTAGAAGGCATCCTGGGATACTGTCTGGGCCCACTGATGCAGTCTTCTTGGTCTTAGAGAGAGCATTAAGGACCTGTTCCGTAGATAGTAGGGGGATTTATACTTGATGATATTGCTGGAGTGAAGGTTGAGGGGGAGAGAGGAGTAAAGTTGGCGATTAATTTATCTGCCAGGAGGTTTGCTATATCTTCTGGCTCAGTATAGGTAGCTCTATTTACATTGAGCTCTGCACACAACTGTTTATTGCCTTTGAAGTTATGGACATAGCTAAAGAATGCTTTATGGTTGTTCTTGGCCTAGGAGGTCAAACTTACCTCAAACTTGGCACCAGTAGACTTTATTTCTCATCTGACTTGTTTGTTTAGTTTGATGAGAGTGCTTTTACCCTGCTGGATGCTGCACCTACTAATTCCTGCCATGATTTTCTTCCTCCTGTTATACACCTGACTGATTTTGTGATTCCACCAGGGTGGCTTGTTTTTAGAGTTAGTTCTGTACTTTTTCCTGGTGGGTACAGCTGCCTCTATGCAGCTACATATTAACATGCTTGTACAAGGTTTCTGTGAACAGTTCTGCTTAGGCAGAAGTTTTCTCAAGGTTTATGGGGGCTTGAAATTTTTCCAGGTTCTCACTTAATAGCAGGATGTTAGCCTTAGTATAGTTCCTGAATATTCCAGGTTTAGCTGGGGGTCCAGGTTTTATTTTTACTTCAAAGGAGACCGTTTTGTAGTCTGACCTTACTATGGAAGGCATTACAGTAGGAGGTGTGCAGCAATCAGATGATGAAGATGGTAAGGAAGGACTCTGCTTCACATGAATAGGAAGCCTATTCCAGAAGAGGGGAAATCTCTGCTACACATATCTGTCTCTCCAGCATGATCTGTTCATGTAAGAGATCAAGTTTAGATCCTTGAAGCGAGTAATCCACAAGCAGTTAGTCTTGAAAATATGGAATATTTTCATCTGGGCTAGATCAGAAACTGCCTTGTAGGTAAGGCATAGATCACCCCTCAGTAATTGGTAGGAAACCGAAGACAGTGATAGGGTTTTTAATTGGTGTGCATATGACATGTTACACACTGTATTTTTTTTTTTTTTTTTTTGGTGAGAAACCTCTGAGGATGCTTCAGCTGCTGCAGGTGTCTGGTGAGGTACATGCGAAAGGGTGCATTGTACTTGATTATTGGTCTGCTGATGGCCGTGTGCAGTGGTACTATGACATCCTTAGATCTGGATGTCATGCCCTTATGCTGAGCCACACAGAAGGATTTCCTCACCATCGTGGAC
Source organism: Protopterus annectens (assembly GCF_019279795.1). Classification (NCBI taxonomy): domain Eukaryota; kingdom Metazoa; phylum Chordata; order Ceratodontiformes; family Protopteridae; genus Protopterus; species Protopterus annectens. Next base: position 344,011,683 of record NC_056739.1, read on the forward strand.
ATGTGGTGATCAAAGTTCATATTGCTATCTGAGTACCCAGATCTCTTGCAACTTAGTCCACTCTTGGGAGGGTGTTATTAATGGTGTAATTTGCAGAGGTATTGGTTTCCCAAATTATATTATTATACACCTATTTGTATTTAGTTTGAGGCAATTGCTCTGATACCAATTATTAGTCTGTATGAGTCTTTTCTGTAGCATATCAACATCATTTGGGGAGTCAGTGATTGCCTCCAACTTGCACTCATCAGTAAGCCTGGTCAGCCAAAAGCCATCTACATTTGTCTTGGCATCCGAGAAGTATATCCCAAACAGGAGGAAGCCTGGCACTTAGCCCTGTGGTACTTCACTGGTGACTGGCTTCTTGCTGGATGTGGATTCCTCAACTCTAAGAAAGTGTTCTACCCATGTCCCATTTGCTTATTCATGTGGTGATGTAGAGGTTTATATCCATATGTGAGTTTACCTATAATATTCAGGTTGGGTATTATGTCACATGCCCTGGCCAGGTCAGGGTAAGCTGTATGCACTGACTTATTCTCATCCATGGCCTTGGTGACCTTCTCAAAGAAGTCCACCAGACTGAGCAGGCGGGACCTGCTGTTGATGAAGTTGAACTGGTCAGGTCTAGGCACTGGAGATTTCCTATGTCATTGTTAATCAGGTCCATGACTATCCTTTCCATAGCCTTGCATATGAGACTAGTTAAATTCATGGGTCAATAGTTTTCTGGGTCGTTGATGGTGCCCATTTTGTGCAGAGAGATGACTGTTGCTGTCCTCCACTCTACTGGGACAAAGCCTGCCTGGAGACTGTGGTTAAATAGAAATCTGAGTGGTTCTGCTAGGTCATGTTTCATGATATTTAACAGGCACCCCAGGATTCCATCAGGGTCCACTGATGCTGTGGTTCTAGCTTTGGAGAGCAGAGTGGCAACTCCTTCTTTTGTGATAACAGGCAAATGAATGGTAGGAGGTATATCATGGGGAGTGACCAGAGCTGATGAGAGGGTGAAACTTGAACTGAATTTATTGATCAGCAGGTTTACTGTTTCTTCTGGCTGAGTATAGGCAGTGCCAGCTAAAGCCAACTCTGCACACTGTTGAGTGTTTTCCTTATGATTTTGAACATAACTAAAAATGCTTTGTGGTTGTCCTTTACTTAGGAGGTTATTTTAGTCTCATATTTAGCATTTAAAGACTTGACCAGTCCCCTGATTTGCCTGTTGACACTAATGAGGGACTTTTTTTCTCTGCTGTGCACCCTCCCTCATACTTCTACACAGGAATGTCTTTCTTCTGTAGTCTATTTATGCCAGGAGTCCACCAGTGTGACTTGTTTTTTCCAGCTAGACCTGGGTTTAGTTCGGTCAAGTACTGCTGTTTCTATGAAGTTGTTTCAGTGGTTGTACAGGGCATTCATGTATACTTCTGCATAGGCCTCCATGTTTTCAGGGTTAATGGGAGCTTTAAAATTACCTATACTGTCACTTAATAGAAGTAATTTGCCATGGAAAATTCTTTAGGGTTTTAGGGTTTCATGGGGGTCTACTGTTACATTTATTTTAAAGGAGACTGATTTATCATCCAATCTAAACTAATAAAGACATTATGCTGGAGAGGGGAGTGAAATGCTCACACATGTTTGGGAGTACTATGTCAAGGGTATTTGAGCCCTTAGCTGGAATGCAGACTAGCTGTTCCAGAGTATTTGCATTGACAAAGTCCAGGAATTTCTGAGCCTGCATGTCAGTGGTCATGAATGTTTCCCAGTTCATGAGGGAGCCCCTAGTGAGAGTGCAGAGTAGCTGTTCCAGAGTATTTGCAGTGAGAAAGTCCAGGAATTTCTGAGCCTGCATGTCACTGGTTATGTATGTTTCCCAGTTCATGATGGGGTAGTTAAAATCACCCATGAGTGGTGTGTTGGGCTGAATACTATGTGATTCTAGTAACTTCAGGTATGCGGAATTTCATGGTTAACGGTTGAGGACCTGTAGCTAGCGAAGATATGGTAGGGGATTTTGCCTATCATCAGCTGGACATGGAATAGCTCAAGTGAGTCATCCTGCTTAGCCAGTCTTGAGGTATGATTTTTTTTTTATGTAAATGGAAATACCTCCTCCTTTCATTTTTTTTTCTTTGCAGAGTGTGGTCTGAATGTGTGATAGGCATTGTAGCCTTGCACTGCTGGAGTGCCTTCCACAGCCTTGAACCACATCTCTGTAACTGCACTGATATCATCATTCTCCAGGGCAAAGAAAGCTTTCAGGGAGTGCAGTTGCTTGATAAAACTCTTTGCACTGAGCAGTAGTACCTTTAGCTTGGCATTAGAAGAATTTGTTATGTTGGTAGGTCTGTTGATTTGGCACTGCCTAAAAAAGGCATTATGGGGGTGGCTAATGCCTTGGCCAGTATTCAAAGGCCTAGCATTGGCAGGTGCTGCCATCTCTGGAAAACAGCATGGTCTGTCAATCATATCACTCTAGGCATACAAATACTGATCCCCTTGGAGTGACACCAGTAACTAACCAATTATTGAAGTCAATCATTTTCTGTTTGTATTTTGGTATCATTCTTGGTGAGGGTAGAATGCTGCTCAGTGTGAGGCTCATATCCACCTGCCACATGTATTCAGGGACTTACATCATAGCTCTCTCCATATAGACCGGGAGGTGCATCTCAAGTCATCCACACCCACATGGACTATGACTGAGTCATACTGTTAACTGTGGTTGAATGCCCTGAGTGCCTGCATGAACTGATGAATCCTGGCCCCTGACAGATAACTGACTGTAACCCTCTCTTTATCCGGCCTGGTGAGGGGGGTGTCTGTGTGTATCATGATGAAGTCTCCTATGACTAAGTTTGAATGTGTGGTGTTTCACCTGAGAGGCTTGTTTGTTGAAATACTGCTATGTGTATTTTGTTTGCATGTGGTTTCTGACGGCAGCATATGGGAGGCCTCTGAGGTTTTGGTATGTTACTTGTGAGTACCTCCACATATGTGAGTTCATGTGTTGTTAGTGAAGGGAATGATGTGTGTGTGCTGACAACCTGTTTGCTATTTGATTTGTCAGTATGTAAAAGTCATGTATCAGTTCTCATAGTGTAACTACATGTCTCACATACTGAACTTGCTTGCTTCAGGATTAAGTGGTTGTCAATATATGTGAGACAACTGCTAGATTGCCTCAGGATCCCATCTCCACCAGGCTGGCCACAGAGATACCAGGTAAGTGCCAATTCATGGTTTCATTTGTTTTACTATGGGTTTAACCAGAGAGAATAGTGGATAGATTTAACTGGACTGAGATGATCGCACACAGGCAAAGAATGTGTGCTATACTCAGTGTGAACTGCAGCTATACAACAAAGTGATACTGCTCTGTGCACAACTCAGATGCTTCTAGAACACCAGGGTGACTGGAAAAGTTGCAGAGATAGTTATTCTAAAGGAAATTTTAACTTGAAAGTGTTTGCATCTATACGGGGCACTGTTAATCACTGCTGTATGGAGAGCAGCCTAGCACAAAGACTGGGCTTATATAGAATCAGAAAAACAAGTTTTACAACAGCAAGGCCTACAGATCAAACAGGAAAACATATAATAAACTTTCAGTCAGTAGCCCCCAGCTCAGATATGCATACTACAGCACACTTATGCCACAAGAGTGCAGTCAGAAAACCTTCTTAATGTAAAAATGCTGGCTTTAGAGCTTAAATGCTGGGAAAACACACAACCTAGATATTTGAGTCCCATAACACTAGGAGACACAAAGTAATTTACTACCACAGCAACAGTGGACACAGCTCATATCTGAAACACTACTAAAAGCAAAACATGTAACAAATATAGGATTCTTATGAAATACAGTAAAACATAATCAGCAGAAGTGTAAAATGATACCTGTTTTTGTTTTTTAGCAGCTGATGGTTTTAGATGCAGTGAATTCTCTCTAACTCTCAAGCAAAGTAGCCAAACTAAGAGCAGCTCTTGGGAATTGAGCACAAATTCATACAAATATTAGGCTTATACAAAATCATAAAAACAAGTTTTGCAAAAGCAAGGCCTACAGACCAATCAGGAAAACACACAATACCCTTTCCGCCAGCATCCCCCAGCTGAGATATGCATACTACAGCACACTTCTACCACAAGAATGCAGTCAGAAAACCATCTTAATGTAAACATTCTGGTTTTAGAGCTGTACTGTAGGGAAACCACACAATCTGCTTGCTAGTGTCCTGTAAAACGTTTAGACACAATGTAATGAAGTACTACAGCAGCAGTGGAAACAGTTCACCTTTGAAACACTACTAAAGACCAATAAGTGTAACAAATAATACAGAATTCCTATGAAATACAGTAAGAATAATCAGCAGAAATCCAAAATGCCTATTTTTGTTCTTTTAGAAGCTGATGGCTTTAGATGCAGCAGATTCTCTAACTCTCAGGTGAAGTAGCCAAGCCAAGAACAGCTCTGAGGAATTAAAGAAGAACTCAGTATAATATTGTATTAGATACTTCAGAACTTTGGGCGACATTTATAAAAACACTTTATAGCATTACCTTCAGAAAAGTTAGTAGATAGATCTTTCTCCATTGCTGTAGTTATTAACTTATACTTTGAGGACAATCTTGTTTATTATTTATGCATTTGGCTGACTGTTTACCTCTAACACTTGCATCTTACCTCTGGGGCAGCCAAGTGTTGAAGGAGTTTCTAAATATGGCATGATTGTGTAATGGTCTTAGAGTGTGTGGTAGTAATGTGCAGGGCAGTCGATCCATGATTTTAAAAAGCCCTTTAAGATGTGTCCAGTGTGAAAGTGTTCTACTGAATAGTAAGACATTATTGCTTTGTGTGCAGTGGTCATAGTGAAGAGGGTTCCACAAAAAGTAACTTATGAATGAGAAAATATACCAGGACAAGTGCTCAGAAACAGCAAAACCAAGAAAAGAACAGCCAGCATTGAAAGGAAGGCTTAACACCACCACTCAGTATAAAAGCAGGCTTTATTCACCGATTTCAGAAACATAAGCGCTAAAATTATCTCCAAAGTATTTTCGTCAATTTGAAACAGACTTCATCAGATAAAACAAGTGGGATGATGCTCCAAATTAAATAGTACACCTCATTATGCTCAACCAATAAGAAAATTGCATTACAATTCAAAAATTAAATATGCCACTTATAATGAAAACCTTTAGAAACAAGGGTACTTACATATTATCGCAACCAGATTTGGGCCGTGCCACCCTCTGCAATGGTTTCGCGAAACTAGCAATGTTAGTGTGGAAAAGGCTAGTGTCAAGTGTCAACTATTACTCTGTCAGCTGGTTAAGGACTTGCCAAGAGGAATAACGGTCAAATTTGCATCCCTGGGGAACATGCTCCCTCAGGCTGAGAGAATGAGCAATGCAGTACGGAGGGCTGCTCCCTCTCAATCATGTGAAGAAGGACGTGTGTATGGCAGTATTTATACATCTTCATACTACCCTGCATGTCTTTCACAAAACCAAGTATGCAGCAAACAAAACTTGATAAATCAACTTAAAAAATCCTCTTCATGTTTTGCGAGCAAGGAAGGTTCCGGGGACAGAGACATCTTAAAAAAGAAAAGACCACTACACGCGGAGTGTAAGAAACAACAGTAACTCATTGTGAAGGCATTCATCCCTTCTGCTATGTGTTTTAGTAATAATAATAAATCTTGTTTGGGAAATGTAATCCACACAATATATGGACACAACTTAAAACTTGCTCAGCGAAATTGAAGTGTATTAACCCACCAGATGCGCAGTAGCAAGCCCCACCCAAACCCCGCCTATGACCGTTTGATTGACAGATGCCACCAAAACACAAGGTAATTTAGACCTATATTTCGCCATTACTAAAGCAGTTTTTAAATATTTTTGAGCTATATCACTGCTACTGTATTTTAAAATCAAACACATTTTAAAATATTAGTGCTATTAATGCAAGACATTAACACTTTTTTCGGTACTTTTCCATTATCAGGGCACCAGTGTTATTGAGCAGTTTTGCGGTTTCTCTTATTAGCCCAGCATTGGAAAAGAACATAACTGTTGCCCCATTAAGTACCATTTCTTGTAATATGAAGTGCACCTCTCAGTTTGCTTGTGATAACTCGTTGAATACCCACCTGTGTTGCTTTACAGTGATCTGAGCAGTTCTTTATCTGGGTTATTTGTCTTTCAGAATGTGTTCTGTAGTTTATCTAAGCTCTTAATTGTAAGACAACAACCGCTCTAAGAATGAGAATGTCCTATGCTTGCTTAATAGCTGTGACTGAGGGTTAACATTATTTGCTGACTTGACTTAAAATACATTTTGTAAAGTAAAAAGTCTGTAATTCTAATAATTAACCACCTTTTTTCCAAGAATCACCAGTTTAGATTGGGACTGAGGAGTAGTTGAGAGGTACATATTGAGGCACAGGGTAGGTATGGAAGTGCGGTGATCTTTACTTTCACATACATTTAACCTCCTCAAAGCGTGTAGCTACATGTATTTGTTCCCTCCCAAATATCCTTTCCAGTACTGGAAAAACACGATCATTCAGGTTGCCGCATCAAGCAACTCTTCTTGAAGTTGAAAGTGTTGCCCAGTTAACGGAAAAGTACTCTTTTTTTTCCGTATGTCACCAGTTTTTGCATGGATTAAGAGGTACCTCCTTACAAGTAACGTTCCTTATTTTCAATCTTTGCAAAAATCTATGTTCCAAACTGTTCGACATTGCAAGTATCTTGTCACACATTCATCAAGAAATTTTAAACAAATAAAAGCATTAAATCATAATAATTTATGCCGTGAGCTGATTATTTGGTTGTCAAGATGCTTGTGGAACATTTGAATGGAAAGGCCATTCATGTCTTTATTGTGCTTATTAAATGCTCTGTTTTTAATTCTACTGTTTCTGCTACATGACACGGATTTACCTTTATATTTGCTCATTGTTGTGGTTGTTAATCCCCGCCCTCCAGCATGTCAATCACAGCGGGCACACCCATTCCTGCGCGAACTTGGTGGCGGGTTAATACACTTCAATTTCGCCACTTGCTCTTACACCACTTTTAGAAACTGGAGCCCAAAACCACTACTTACACATTCCATTTGTCAAGCCATGACAATTAAAGCGTGAGTCTGTAATGCACACAAATCAGTAAGAGGATTTTGTACATTTTTTTCTGTACCTGAAGGTAATACAAACTTTTCCCTCAACAATAAGGACTTTTAAAAACACCTTACAGTCTTTCATGCCCTCGTACAAGTTGAAGTATGGGAATTTCGCGACAGCAAACATCTGGTTGCGATAATACGTAAATACAGAAACAAGCATTCATAAAAATAATACATATCAATAAAATATCAATGAAATTACAAAACTGTTGCAGTGGGTTCAACATTACAATAAAAATTAAAAAGTACATAAATAAATAAAATATTCACAGCCAACAGTTAAATTAATGAAGATGGACCTCCATCTAGTGATTAAAGTGTGCAAATGCAATTGAACTGTTCTATATCTTGGCAGCAGCTCTTTGTTTTAACACTGGAACAAGAGATGTTGTCATTCAGTCCTGGAGGCTTATTTGCCTCAAGCACTCTATAGTCATTATAGGCTGAATTCAAAAGACTTGCTGTCAGTGTTAAATGACTTACTCCTGTGTAAGACACTTACACTGACAGCAGGCCTTTCAAAATGTTTCCTCCTCCCATATAAACCTAAACTGAAGTAAGTCCCTTACACTGTTTGCCAATCTAGAGATAGCCCTTACAAGTATTTTTTTTAATTCTAGCTTATCAGTGCCTTTGATTACAGTTTTTTGTAGTGTGAGGACAGAAAAAAATTCATGGGATCTAACCGTTTGCTAGGATAATTGAAGTGTCTGGCTTGCTGTGGAGTTGTGTTCATGACAAGAGCATATGACACAAAGTGTAATAAGCAAGCAGAATGTGTTGTACCTAAAATAAAAACTATGAATTCAAAATATAATGGAAGTGGGTATACTGATGTTCACAATATTTTGACATAGAAGACATCATACATAATTTTGGAATTGTGTGATTCTCTTGCACTTTTGCCCTTTAATCATATAAAAAGAGTTATTAAGATATAAAATGAAAGCTGGACCTCATTAGGTGAAACCAGAGAGGTACAGTGGCTTGCAGATAGGTACGAACCATGTTTTTCAAAACTATCAGCTGCAAATTTCATTAAATAATACAAATGGCCTAGTTTAATGGGAAAAATCAAGGTTTTCAAACATGTCTTAAATCTTCCTTGCTATATACTTACAAACTTTGTAACTTTATGTTGTAGATCATGTAATTTTGAAACTGAACACATGAAAGAACTCGAAACAATAATCTCTGCTGTTCATATCTTCTCGTGTATATGTTTTTTTTTTTTGTTTACATTATATTGACATAGTTTTAGTATAACAAACTATAGCAGCAGGTGAGACAAAGAGCTGCATAAATAAGAAATACATGAAACATTGAAGAAACAATTCAGGTTCACCACGACAGTACTTATGATATGGAGTGGGATGGTAGTTCTTATTTATTTGTGGGATACAAGTAATAGGGATTAAGCTGTTGATAACCTTGTTGCATTATTCAGGACCACATTACACAGTTATGTGCTATTTTGGAATACTGCATGGGTCATGTCTGCTATATGAAAAGGGTACTTAACGTATTATCGCAACCAGATTTTTGCAGTTGCGAATTTCGTTTCGTTGAATACAGGCCACTGCATCAAACACTGCAAAGTGTTGTGCAAACACATTATTGCTGGCAAAAAATATCTGGACTACCTTCAGGCACAGAAAAAAGATGAAACAATCATATTCCTGTTTTCCGTGCATTACAGACGCATGCTTGAATTGTCAGGGATGCTGTCTTAACTGATGAATGGAATATTTGAACCATGAGGAATGAAACCCTCACAAAAGGAAAACACAGACACAGGAACAATGTTTTGGTAAAGTAATACTTTGTTAAAAGTGTGCAAACAGAATGCAAAACAACCATTGCAATGCGAAAGTTGAGGAACGCTACTGCTGGTAAAATTTCAGGGTGGATGATGTTGATAGCCGTTTATGGGTTCCTGATTAAACCATACTAAGAACAGTACGGAAAACATTTTACTGGTTGATGGTGCCCGTCATCCTGTCATTACTGCCATGTTTGAACCTGAGCTTGTGTGTAAAAATTGCTAAAAATAAAAACAAGTTATGCATAACTCCTGTGTCTCTGCCTTTCTTTGTGGGGGAAACTGGTGAGCAATTGCAGTGAGTAAGACAGCAGCCCTGACAGCTGAAGCGTGTATGCACTTTACTGCGAGTTACACAATATGCTGGCGATAAAGTGCATACCTAAACAACGGCATTAACTTGCTCATTTTTTTGGTGATAACCCTGCCTAAAACAACTGTCAATGTGAAAAAAAAAACATAGTTTGACATTGTCACGCCATGAATGGTTACATTTCCATATTGGGAAACAAACATCATTATTTCAAAAATCTGGTTGCAATAATACGTAAATACCATGAAAAGTTATTGAATTCTGCAATGAGATATTTAAAAAATAAAACGACCAAGCAGGGGTCAGCAGAGAACTGGGTGCAATGTAAAGAAGTCAGCAAGTGTTTCTTTTGCTAATAGACTAAAGTAAACCCAACAAAAACAACTTCTGAAACAGTATAGCTGAATCAGATACATTATAGGAGTGCCTTTTTAATTTCCATGATGCATGGTGGACGTCTTTTACTTGACAGGTACAGATAGCACTTTACTAGATGGCACATATGAAAGTATATTTTGCTCTGATTCTGTAAGACTTGTAGATAATCACTTTTTGGAAATAGCTGTTTTTGATTTGTTTATGACTGTATCATATTATTATGGGTACCTGATGACACTTTGATGATTAGATGGAATACATGCTTGATCCTTCAGTGCACACTATATTATTTAAACACGTCTCGCACAGAGCACTTGGCAAAAAATCTGTGTAGAGTCATTTTTCATATAGTCTGGATTTATGACTGATTCTGGTTAAAATTCCATGTATTAAACTCTCCATATTTTCTTTGTAGTCAAATATACATTCATTGGAGGATTATTTATGCATCCTGGTTGGATTGCGATAATGTAGAACAAACTATTATCCTAATATTGTAATAGCAACTAAACAAGAAAGGAAAACACTGACGTTTGCCTAGAGATTGAACTCTGGAATCCTCCCTATCACTGCTTGGTCCAGTGGGGGGCAGATCCTGGGCTCAGTCTGCAGTCAAGAGTCAGTGTTTTCCTTTATTTTGGATTCTCATAATGTTAAATTGTCTTATACTATGTAGGTTTCTTTTTTTTTCCTTATGAAAAGATCAGCTAAGTCTGTCTGACTGAATATTATTGTGTGCCTTTTATTTCAAGAAAGGAAAGATCTACTCCAGGATTCAAGACAGCCTCCACAGTCATTTTTCACCATGTACACATCATGCCACTGACAGTTTTCGATTCAGTAAGTTCCGTGTAGAGGTGTGCACCCCCACGCAAACCATGTAAACACTGAGTCATGCTAATTACAGTATAAGTAGCTGAATTGCATGCTAATCAACCAATCCAACATGGTGGACTTATTCAACAAGCTATAAAGCATCTGTGTAGACTCTACGCAGGTTTTTCCTGTGAATTCCAAAAGTTTTGGTATGCAGCCATGGAAAGGAGTGTACAGGGACAGAATATTAGGGGCTGCTGCTGCTTTAATACATTTGTATGTGCTACAGGCTGAAGCCAATGCTGCTGCTGCTGCTGCTAATAGGCCTAGGCCAAAAACAAAAGAGTTTTCAGCCCCGTTTAACTAATCACAACCTACATGACAGGGAGACACTTCAGGAACTCTGTGACCTCTGTCGTCTTCAACTCAGAACCAGAGCCAACTAAGGGGAACCCATCCCAGTGGAGACAAAGGTATGTGTATCCCTTAGAATCTTGGCTATAGGTACCTTTCAGAGACCAACAAGGGACATACTGGAGGTGTCACAGGCATTAACAGCCAGGATCCTCCACCAATTCCTGAATGCTATGCTCCTACATGCCAGTGACCACACATATTTTTCCCATAGTTCTGAAGACAGGGCCAGAAATATGCAGGAGTTCTACCACGTAGTACATTGCTCTGAAGTAGTGGGTGCCATAGATTGTACACATATAGAAATTAAGGCACCACCCAGGGAAAAGGGTAGGCTCTACATTAACAGAAAGGACTGCCACACTATGAACTGCCAATTTGTTTGTAATGCCAGGGGAATCATCTTGAATGCGTGTGCTGCAACCCTGGCAGTTACCACTACTCACATATGTGTCACACTCCCAATTGTGCCAAATGTTTGCTAGGAGGGATATCCCACAGGGTCAGTTAGTGGGGGGGTGCAGGCTATGCACTGGAACCTTGGCTGATGACACCAACCAGTAGTGTACACACATACACACACACACACACACACACACACACACACACACACACACACACACACACACACGAACACCATAATGAAGCACACACTCAAACCACAAATATCATAGAGCATGTGATTGGACTGCTGAAGTCACAGTTCCGGTGCCTAGATATATCTGGGAAAGCCCTACAGTACAATCCACAGATATGTACAAAAATATTCACAGTATGTGCCATGCTATGCATCATAATCCTGGGGAAACAGCTACAGCAGGATCCGCAAATGGAAGGGCACACATCTCACCACCAATGCCATAGTCACCACAGCCACAGGCAGATGGGGAGTCAGAGAGGGAACCACCAGCTGCTGTGGGTGCAGGCAAATGTATGCAAGCTCAGTATGCCTTTGTGTTGGCCAAGGGACAATGCATAGCACACTCAATCACCACCTAGGAGTCTAGAACCTTCCCGTATAAATAGGACATGCTGGAGGGATAGATTTATCACTCAGAGACTCCCTATGCTGTGGAATAAAATCCCGGTCCATGTGAGGCAGAGCACCTCACTGGCTCTGTTCAAGAGAAATCTTGACCTGTGGATGGGAGATCGTAGGTTTAACCCGGGAATCATCTCTGTGTCACTGCTGGACAGAGGCACAACAAACTAATGGGCACAGTATTTTTTCATATAAGGGGTGGCGTAAGCCATAAAACTTTGGGCTAGGCTTATAAATGCCTTAGGGCAGATAGCCTAGTATAAACCTATGAACCTATGAACCTATATATATTGGCTGTGTACTGCTTGCATCAGACAGAGTAAGCCCTGAACTACAACCATGTCAACTGTTGCATTTGCAAGGTAAGTCTTAAAACTGGAGTGTATAGCGTAATAATATGAATGAATGGCATATCCTTGTATCACACACATTGGTATTGTCTTCTTCTTCTTTCGGCTTTTTCCCGGTTAGGGGTCACCACAGCAGATCACCTTGTCTGCACATTGAATGGCAGTGGAGTTTTATGGTGTCGAGTTGCCAGCCCGGCGCCCAACCTTCCACAGAAGGCACACTCACACGCACACCTAGGGCCAATTTAGAGTGTCCAATCCACCTGCAGCATGTCTTTGGGATGTGGGAGGAAGCCGGAGCACCCGGAGGAAACCCACGCGACCACAGGGAGGACATGCAGACTCCGCACAGAAGGCACCCCAGCCGAGGATCGAACCAGAGAACCTCTTGCTGTGAGGCAGCAATGCTAACCACTGCACCACCGTGGCCGCCCTTGTAAGCAAGTAAAATGGGAGATTGGTACACTAATGATCTTAACATGTGACAGTAGACACTTGTTAAGTGTGACTTTTATGTGTTTATTATTAAGTAGAAGGGCTTAGGCATCAAAGATTCACATAATCATACCCTCATAAGTAGTGATAGTAAAGTACAGTTGTGTACACTTACTATAAATGTAGATGTTCGATTGTCTTCACTGTTGCAGTCATCACTGTAGGGTTCTTCCTGTTGGCAGGCAGCCCTCGGTTGGCCAGAATCCCAAAGTCTGGGTCCGGCGTCGGCTTTGAACACATCTTTCCTCACGTCAATGCGCCAGGGGTACAAAGCCTCCAGCCGACGCCATGTTCCCCAGTTTTTCTTGCCCCAGATGTCAGGTGCCCAAAAGTAAAGGCTAACAATAGAACAAATCACCACAAAAGTATAACATACAACTTTCCCCATAACCTGCAGCAAATACACCTCAGAAGAAGGGAAAGGCAGAGAACAACACCAATAAAAGTATAAGAGGGGACAGGAGGGAGGGTAACCCAGACTGCAACAGTGAAGACACTCGAACATCTACATTTATGGTAAGTGTACACAACTGTACTATGTTCCTCGTGTTTCACTGTTGCAGTCATCACTGTATGGTTGAATCCCAAAGCTGAGAAATAGGGTGGTGGTTATAGAACAGAAGGGGCGGCTAGAAGGCCTTGAAAGACTGCAGAGGCAAAGCCTGCCCTAGATTTAGAGTAAATAGGGAGATTATAGTGCTTAGAGAAAGTATGCACTGAACTCCAAGTTGCAGCTTCCAAAATATCTTTGGTAGGAACTCCCCTGAGAAAGGCAGCTGAAGTAGCAGCAGCTCTGGTAGAGTGTGTCCTTATGCTACCAGGAGTTTGCTTTCCATGATGAGAGTAACAAAATCTGATTCCATGAGCAATCCATTTAGAAATGGTCTGTTTTGAAATAGCTTTGCCTTGAGAATTAGCTGCATAAGCAACAAACAGTTGTTCTGTTTTCCTGACATCCTTGGTTCTGTCCAGGTAAAAACAAAGCTGCCTATGTATGTCCAAAGAATGCAAGATCCTCTCCCCCTTATTTTGAGGATTAGGGGAAAAAGTTGGCAGGTGAATAGTTTGATTTAAAGCCACTTTAGAAACTACTTTAGGCATGAAAGTAGGGTTAGTCCTCAAAGAAACCCTGTCTTGATGAAAAATAATGTAAGGTTCCACAGCCATGAGTGCTTGTAACTCTGAGACTCTCCTGGCTGAAGTTAAAGCCAAAAGGATACCAGTCTTCCATGATAAGTACTTTATATCGGATGTGGCAGCAGGCTCAAAAGGTGGCTGAGTAAGTTTTTCCAGTACATAATTGAGGTCCCAAGCAGGAATGGGTGGTCTCCTAGGGGGTCTTAAATTCTTTGCCCCTCTGAGATATTGTTTAAGAAGTGGATGTGTAAAAATAGGTGGATCTGTGTTATAATGCGCAGAAATAGCCGAGGCATGTATTTTTATGGAGGAAAAAGATAAGCCCTTATGCAACATCTCTGTTAGGTACTGTAAAATAAGAAGAATGTTTGGAATGAGAGGATCCGAATCCTGAGCTTGCATCCAGGTACAAAAACTTTTCCATTTTCCTGCATAAGATTTCCTAGTTCTAGGCCTTCTGGCTTCTAAGATAACATCCATTACCTGTTTGGTAAGGGTAGGATTAATTATAGGTCCTGAATATGCCAAGCTGCCAGACTGAGAGTTTTGATATGAGAGTGCAGGACCTGGCCCTGATGTTGAGACAAAAGATTTGGAATCAGTGGGAGAATCCAAGGAGATTCCTGGGATAGATTCATCAGTGTTGAGTACCAAAATTGATGGGGCCAATTTGGGGCCAGTAAGATCATCTTTGGCTTGTCCTGTTTTATTTTCAATAACACTTTTGGTATGAGAGGCAGTGGAGGAAAGGCATACACTGAGAGGTTCTTCCAACTGAATGAGAGAGCATCCACCTTCCATGCTAGCTTGTGATAAGTCCTTGTGCAAAAAGTCCGTAACTGGCAGTTCTGGGGAGAGGCAAACAGATCTATGTCTGGGCAACCCCAGGCTTCTGTAATCATCTTGAATATGTGAGAGTCCAGCATCCATTCGTGTGGGTCCGACAGGTTCCTGCTCAGATTGTCCGCCAGAGTGTTTACTATTCCTGGAAGAAACTCAGCTTGTAAATCCACTTTGTAAGCCAGTGATGTGTTCCATAGAATCATGGCTAGTCTGCAAAGGGGGTAGGAGTGGAAACCCCCTTGCTTGTTTATGTACCACATAACTGTGGTGTTGTCCATCTGTATCAGTAACTGCCCTGGCTGTAAAAGTTCCCTGAAAGCCGTGAGGGCATTCTGCACAGCTAACATCTCTTTTATGTTGATGTGCGGTTGCATCTGATCCTCTGTCCATGAACCTTGCATGCCTTTTGCCTGCATGTGGGCTCCCCATGCATGATCTGAGGCATCCGTGGTTATCACTTGGTAGGCTGGAGGTAGACTGAAGGCTTTCCCTTTGTTTTGAAGACATGCCGTGGCCCACCAATGAAATTCTTTTTGTAGGCAAGGCAAGACTGCAATCATGGTTTCCAGACTGTGACAATGTTGGGACCATACGCTTTTTAGGTACCATTGTATCTTCCTCATATGCAATCTTGCACATGGTATGAGCAGGATGCAGGATGCCATGTAACCCAAAGCCTGCAGAAATTTTCTTGCAGTTAACTGAGACACTGACGCCAGGTTTTTGAAAGTTGAAGCCAGTTGCATTTGTTTTTCTGGTGTCAGGTATGCCATCTGGGCTGTAGTGTTTAAAAATGCACCCAGGAATGTTATCTGTCATCCAAATAAGGGTAAATTTGAATTCCCTTGAGTCTGCAGTAAGCTACAACTGGTGCCAGGCACTTGGTAAAGACCCTGGGTGCAGTAGATAAGCCAAAGGGCAGCGCAGAGAACTGGTAATGCTTCGAGCCTGCCTTGAACCTGAGGTATCTTCTGAACTCCTGTCTGATTGGAATGTGCAGGTAAGCCTCCTTTAAATCCAATGTCACCATCCATGCATTTCTGCTCAACATTGGCAGGAGTTGCTGCAGAGTAAGCATCTTGAACTTTGGTATCTCCAGGAAAGCGTTTAAGACTGACAGATCCAGGATGGGTCTCCAAGAATTTTCCTTTCTGGGAACTAGAAAGAGTCTCAAATAAAAACCTTGCCCCGTCTCTGAATTTGGAACCAATTCTATGGCCCTCATAGCCATGAGGGACCTCACCTGTTTTAATGCCTCTGCCTACTGATTTTTGGCAGGTCTGGCCATCTGTTTGGTTTTGGCAAGGAGTGAAAGTGGAATTTGTAACTTCTTAAAACTACATCCAGAACCCATTTGTCTTGGGTTATGCAAGTCCAATTTTGGTGAAAAAGA
Organism: Protopterus annectens; assembly: GCF_019279795.1. Lineage (NCBI taxonomy): Eukaryota > Metazoa > Chordata > Ceratodontiformes > Protopteridae > Protopterus > Protopterus annectens. The sequence goes on from NC_056739.1 coordinate 344,027,890, forward strand.
GAAAGTTTTCCTCCTAGAGGAGCTTCCAGAAGGAAGAGTCCTTGAGCCATGCAGGGGAAGTCATTGTGCCTGTTTCCTATAAGGTTGAGACCTATCTTCTCCCCCCTTGGGGGTGGAAGCACTCCACTGTCTAGGCCTGTACGAAGTCTGTGTTTGGGCCCTCCATCTGGGACATCTATATCTACCCCTCTGAGGCCTGTCCAAGCTGGGAAAGGACCAATTTTTAGCTGGTCAGTTTCTGCTGAATCTAGGAGGCTGAACTAGTAAAAAATCTTTAACAGTTTGCATGGAGTTTGCCCTATCCTCCATTTTCTTTAAAACCTCTTCAGCCTTAGGTCCAAACAAAACATTATGTTGAACAGAAGCATCCAGTAATTTTCCTTTTACCTGATCAGGCAAATATTGTTCCTTTAACCAAGCATGCCTTCTAATGACCGCGCCAGTGGCAGCCGCCCTGCAAGAGGCCTCCAAAGCATCAAAACCACAGTGTAAGGTATGTTTCCCCACTTGCTCAGTAGCATGCATCAAATCTTGTAATTCCTTATTATCTGCACAAGCAGAAATGGCCAACATTTTTTGTTTCATAACAGACAAAAGGTATTGCTGATATTTCAACATATGAAATTGACAATTCAAAGCTCTAACAGATAAAGTTACAGAAGTGTACACTTTTTTGCCCCATCTCTCCAAAGCTCTGGAATCCCTATCAGAAGGAATAGGGTTCTTAGCAGTGGCAGCCTTAACATCTTTACGACCCTGAGAAATGGTTTCTAGGTCAGCAGTAGGAGTTTTAAAAAGGAACTTGTGTGAGTCAGGAACCCTGTAATATCTATCAGGTTTAACAGGGGCCAGAGGAAAAGAGTCAGGAGATAAATTAGATTCAGTAAAAACATCATCCACAATATCCAAAACAGGAGGGAGAGCAAGGGGCCTGTGTTGGGGAAGAAGAAGGAAATCCCTAAGCCTTCTCTTAGATTCAGAATACTCCTGCCCTTCCCAATGAAAATGTTCCCTCATGTCATGTAAAGTTTCCCCAAAAGAGTAATCTTCAGGAGGAGAAGCTGAAGGAATGGAATCTTTAGCATCAGAATCCTCGTAAGGAGGGAAAGTGTAATCCTGTTCAGAGGAGGAAACTGAAGAGACAGAAACCTGATCAGAAGATTCATAATTTAACTCTCATCTTGGCCTTTTGTCTGGAGGGGGATGGGAACCCCTAATCATAGTCAATAGGTCCTCAGCCATTTTAAGCATTTGCTTTTGAGAGTTAGGTCCCGGATCAGAGGAGGCCTGGGCTTGAGCCTTTGATTTAGAAGGAGTCTTTGCCTTTGTCTTTATCTGCAGCTGTGTAGGCCTGAAGACCCCCCGGAAGCCGGTACCTGCACAGCGGCTCTGGACCCATCCGAGGGAGCATTGTCTGAAGGTCTAGTACCTTGAAGATCCGAAGGCCTCATCAGCTCCTCGTCGGAGTCGGTATCAGCAAGCAGTTCTGAAATGGCAGATGACAGGGGCTGTGAAAGCGCCTCACTGATGATGGCCAAACCAGCAACTGGCTGTAAAAGAGAATCGTCATCTGATTTGGACCTCAGAGGCCTATCCTTATCCTTGCGCCTTTTATGAATTCCGGTAGTCGGAAGCGTGTCCGACGACATGTTATAATTAAATCTTCTCCCAAAATAATGAAAGGCAAAATCGTATCTCCTTTTAATAGTTCGTTGATTAACTCTAGCACAAAACTGACAACTAGCTACATCGTGGTCAGGGCCTAGGCAAGGAATACAGTAAGAATGGAAATCCTTATGAGGTATTTGCTTTCCACATGAAATACAATTATTAACTTTTTCTGACATCGGACTGGAGCAAGAAAAGAGTTTCCCCAACGGGGTACTTAGCTTTAAGAAGAAGAAGAAAATCTTCGGACTGAAGCACCAAAAGAAACAGGAGACAGCCGACCAGCACTTGCGAACTGCTTCTGCTTCGGGCAGCGTGCGGCAAGATAAACTGGGGAACATGGCGTCGGCTGGAGGCTTTGTACTCCTGGCACATTGACGTCAGGGAAGATGCATTCACAGCTGACGCTGGACCCAGACTTTGGGATTCTGGCTGACTGAGGGCTGCCTGTCAGCAGGAAGAACCCTACAGTGATTACTGCAACAGTGAAACACGTGGAACATCTGCATGGTCCTGTTTAGCACCATATATTTGTAATGGAAATTCATTAAAGAGAGAGAGGTTAGAAAGTAATACTAGACATTACAGTTTCTAACCTCACAACATCAGTCACAATAAAGTTGGGAAATTTTGATGCTATTAATTGTGTAACTTTCCAAGACCAATACAAGTCAAAGGTAGAATTACCAGTTCAACACCACAAGTGCAGATAAACTAAACACTTTAAGCCAGCTATGCACCCTGAGCATCAGACACAAATCTTATGTATCCCTGAATCCAAAAGATAGAAAACAGGAATGTGGCACTGTTATCATCTTCTGCACAGGCTGTTGTGTGGGGGAGCAGGAAGCCTAGGCTGAAACAAAAGGTCAGTGAGTGTTTGTGAGTAAGAAACAGAAGCTGGCAGACATCTAGATAAACCAACAAATGACCAGTGGGTTTGAATCTGCACAGCTGGCCACATAACTGTTTTGTGTGTGTCTGTAGAGGTCCTCCAGTTGAAATTGGTGTGCGAGAGTCTGCATGGACACAGCCAAGATCTGTGCTGGCTGTACACCTTGGTATATCAGACAGGTGTGAGCCGTGCATGGTAGAAGTGTCCCCGACCATGAGAGCTGGCTCTGCCAAGAGTTGAACTTGCATGTCCACACACACTGTCAGATGCACTCCTGCTACCTGAACATGACTGATGTCTGCTGGATGAACTCCCTTCAATGGGAGCACCCAGAACCATGACTCCATGGCCTGCTAAGTCTAGGTGTGGACAGCACGCTCACTGATGGTACAGTGGAAGTACTGCCATTATGTGAGTATGATCAGGCATGGCCACGTTGGCTGACAGAAGATGATGTGGCTGACCTATGCCCACAAGGATACCTTTCCCCTCCTAGCAGACATTTCATCACAGACAACACACATTCCATGACAGACACCCTTCGCTCCAAAGTATCATTCACCTGATCCATGGAATCGGCAACACGGTAGAGGCATTCACAAATGTCAGCCTGCACCACATCTACAACCCTGAGCATTTGTCTGGAGCATATATGGGAATGTGCCTGTACCTCCATGCTGGCCCTAAACATACATTGAGTGGCATGGTAAGACATCTGCTCCAGGTGAAGGAGGGACAGCAGGCCCCCTCAGAGCACCTCTATCAATCCTCCTGAGTGGCACCTCACCTGCACTTTGGCTACATCCACACTCAACAGGCACTGAAGCCTCAGTAACCACACTTCCCTGATCAATGGCTTCATCCTCCACCCGTCCAATATCTGCAGTGTCACTGGAATAAGTAGGCATAGGCCTACTGGCTGTATCTGATGAAATTGCAGGGAATGGCTGTATGTCAGTCTCAGTGTCAGGTTCAACCTCTGCACCCCTTGACCGTGCCTCAGTTTGGCAACCATCATCATCAGAGTCTGCTGATACAATGACATCAGGTGGCAGAGGGCCCACACTTTCACTGTCATGATCAGCTGTGATAAAAAGCAAGAAACACTGGACAAAAGTTAATACCTACACTACTGTAGTCCAATATATGCTAATCAACTAACAGTAGTGCTACTATTACAGGCAATACAGCAATACAGACAACAGGCCTGACATTTCCAGCACACGCTAAAATATTTTTTTCAATAACCAACCCTATACATCCCTCCTATAAAATCTTGCGTGCTGCTTCAATATCTCATACTCTCCACCAGAGAAAACTTATCCTTAAGGCTACCAAAAGAGCCTGTGTTTCTCAAACTCTGTCCTATGTCAGACATTCTCTTCCCTTCAAACTATGGCTTACTTGCTTCTCAGAAAGACTCTCTCACTGATTATTTATCTCAAAACTCATGGTCTTGGGTGTAGCCCCGCTCTATTTACCCTTGCTAATGCTTGGGCTCACTCCACTCCCCTACCCTACCTCCATTCAACCCACCCCTATATCATTTCCTTTATAGCCAACCCCACACCTCCCCAAATCCCTACCCTACTTCTTCCTCTCCCCTTGACAAGTCACTGTCAGCCACACTTCCACACAAATATATGGAACCAAATCCCTAAAGCTCTACCAGTCTACTTATCTGTCTCCTTTCAATTTTCTTTTCTTCACCAGCAGTCATCCCTGCTCTTTTTTAACTGCATCTGTATATATAAAATAATCTCCAATCAGACATCTGTCAATCTTCCTACATTACTGATCTCTACCACTCTAACATGACCCATAAAATTCACACAGTATACTACTCCCCCCTTATACTTCTCTACTTTCTAGCCTTCTATGAAAACCAGATAACACATATACATTTACAGTATCTCCTAGCCATGCACCTCCAAATATCACCCCACATGCTCTTCACTCTTTCATAAACCACTCTATCTCCTCTCCCACAATCTCCATTCTTCCTAGAATCAAACTTAATCCAAACCCTACAAACTTTACAAAAACTAAAATTAAGTACCTCTGCTATTACCATTCTCTCTATAACACCCATATCCTCTCAAAAAGTATGTTACTATCAGATGATATCCATCCTAATCCTGACCCAAACTCTTCCTCTTCAACCTACAACTTTACTCTACCACACTCAGCACACTTTACCCCTCCTAAAAAAACAAATATCGTTTTACTATCAGAAGTGTTTAAATAAGTGATTAGTGAATTCCATGCATGGGATGCAAATATGTCCCCAGACATTATCACCCTCACAGAAACTTGGCTATAGCCTCAAATTCCAGACTGAGATATTCGATATTCTCCCTGCTGGATATGATATACTATGACTTGACCTTCAAAAGAAAGAAAGGGGGTGGAGTGGCTATTGCCTACTCCAATCACCTTACTCTCACTCCTCTAGACAAACTAAACCTATCCTTTCTGCCTGCTGAAATGCTGACTGCCAACCTTCATTCCTAAATATTCTTAACTCACTGGTACCTATCCGTACAGTATGAACACAATCTAATATATCCCCTTGGTTAAGAAACACTACATGAAACTTGATGAAATCTAGGAACAAGATGTGGAAAACATGGATAAAACCAAGCTACCCATCCACCACTAACAATATAAGGAACTTAGAAATCTGACAAAAAAAACAAATAAATAAAGACAAAAAATCTATAATAACCTACCAACTGCACAAAAATTGAATCCTTCCAAACTTTGGCATGTGATTAACCAAATTCTCCATCCTGGAAATCTCTCACCGCCTAACCACTGCCCACTAATACAGCACAAAAAACTGCAGCTATTTTCAGTTGCCATTTCATGGAATCTGTTAAGAAGATGCTAGCCTCTGATCCTTCAATTGCCATTACTGTAATCTCTCCTCACCCTTCTCCTACTCTAAACTCCACTACAACTTTTTCCCTAAACCCTGTACCTACCAACTTCATTAAATCCCTACTTTGCAAATTAAAGCCCTGCTCTACATCTTGCGACAATATTCCTACAAGTAGCAGCAAACACTCTGGCTATTCCTGCATCTATCCTAATAAATCATTCCATCTCTGGATTTAAAGTTCCCTCCATCTGGAAAGAATTTTACACTAACAATTCATAAAGGAGGTAACTCCACAGAAATCTCTAATTTCAGACCTATTGCTTTCCTTTCACCACTCTCAAAAATTTTAGAAAAAGGCATACACAAGCAAGTCATGCAATACTTATTGCAAGAAAACATTCTCACCCCTATACAACATGGCTTTTGCCCCAACTACAGTACCACTATGCCCTTCTCTCCTTCGACATTACTTCTACAGCCAGAGATAACAACAAACTTGTCTCCTGCTTATTCCTCGAACTTTCAAAGGCTTTTGATACAGAGTCCCACCCTCTCCTTCTGAACAAATTAACTATCCTTAATTTCTCTACCTCTACTGTTGCTTGGTTATCCAGCTATCTCTCTGATCAACAATCAGTAAAGTGGCTCTCTGCCCCCCCCCCCCCGTCTGTTAACAGCGGTATACCCCAAGGTTCTGTTCTTGGCCCACTATTTTTCAGTATTTTCACTAACCTACTCTACACTCCTTGCCCTCAGTCATCACTGGTCCAATATGCTGATGACTCTTCATTTATCTCTGTTGCAGACACTCCCACAGAACTCTTGTCACTCACTCAGTCTTCCTTAAACTCTGTTGAAACTTGGCTCTCAAAACACCAACTTATACTAAATCCTAAAAAAACAAAACTATTACTTTTTCTTCCTAAAAACTTAAACAACCTTAAATCCACATTCTCAATACTTTCCTTAAACAGCACACATATCACTGTTGAACCTTCCACTAAACTTCTAGGTGTAGTAATTGATGACCAACTAAAATTCAGTCTACATGTAAACACTTGCATTAGGAAAACCCACCAAAAACTTGGCCAGTTCCTCGCCAACAAAGCAAAAATATTGCTTGCCCATGTTTATCTATTACCAAGCTTATTATATAGCTCCCCAATCCTAACAAACCTAATCTCATCTCTCCTAACTAAATTTGAATATATCTACAACAAAGTGGCCAGATTTGCAGCAAATCTTAATTATAAATCTCACCATTGTCTCTCACTAAAAACTTGAACTGGCTTGAGTTTCTCCATCAGCTTCTCCTCTTCCAACTTCAAATTATCCATTCTATATTATATCAAACAGCTTTCTGCCCCAACCTATCTACTATAATCTCCATCTACACTCCCCCTAGGATCCATAGAAGCTCTGACCAAGACATACTATAAATCCATAAACCTAAAAACAAAATAGGCTGCAACCTCTATAGCTATATTCCAGCCATAGCTTGGAATAAACTTCCACTGGACATTAGGGCCCCTCACCAAAACTAAGGAATTTAAATCTTCTACAAAGGAATACCTGAAATCTCAGGGACTTGCCACTGCACTTATCCACCATAATCTGGCTACCCATCCTAGTACAACCCACTAGCCTGGCTCTTACTGGATATTCCTGAACTATGATATCTTTAAACTGTGCATCTTCTAAACAAATATTTAGGCCATATTCAACTTATACACAATAATACTGTCTTTATTGTCTTTGTTTTTTATCAACTATTGAAACCTTAGATGTTTGTTCATATTATATCATACTACGACTGTACCTTATTACCAAAAATGTATTTTTCTGTACATCTCATAATTGCATTTTTTTCTGTATATATCACAAATGTACTATACTTTAAAACTGTCAATTCCTTTAGTAAAATTAATATGTGTTGAAGCTTTTCTTCTCAGATCTCCACTGAAAAAGGGGTATCAGCTCAGACGGACAAACCCAGTCAACACATGTAAAATAAATAAATAAATAATAAAATAAATTGCTCATCAGTACAGATATAAAAGTGTCTGGATTATCATCTGCAGTTGAGAGTCTTCTCTGTAATTTGGATGGGCCTGGAAGAAGTTAAGCAATAGGTAAGGGCAAAAGCATCACAATTAAAAGTAATACGGGTGGTGATGCTTTTACCCCTTTATATGTCCATTAACTATATTGTCAACAAGACTATGGCTGTCAACTCAAACCTAAGCCAATAACTGTAGTAATCTTTAACCCCCTCAAAGTAACATATATATTTCAGTTTTACTATGCAACAGTATTCAGCAGTTGAGATACCAAAGTCTACCTGGAAAATCCTCCTGGGACATGCTTGCTGTCTGTAACACTGTTGCTCACACATCCAGGACATGCTGTACTGCACTCCCCTGTGAGCCTTCCAGATCCTTGATATTGGCCAGGAACTCTTCATTGGGTGTTAGTGGTGGTTCTCTAGCAGGCCCTCCCCCGGTACCCATCTTGTCACGGCCCGCTGCAGCTACTGTCCTACGTGCAGATGTGATCATGTCAGCGGCCCTGTGGTGTACCTGCTTGTATGTCTTGCCATGGCCAACCACAGCATTCATATCACCAACTATCTGTTGCCAAATTTTATATCCTACGTGCCATATCTCCCCATCCCGTTTCCAGCAGAAAAGCACCATGTTGCGTAAAGGCATCCATTATGACCTGGTTCTCAGCACTGGTGAAGGGGGTCTCTGAAAGATTGACATGCCTGGGTGGCATATTCCTAGGTGTCCTAAAAGAGAACAGAAGGGTAATAACCATAAATATCACATAAGTACTGAATAATTGTTTCCAGATAAAACAGAAAAGGTAGCCAGTCAGTATTACCCCCTGTAGAAACATACAACATTCTACAGATGTGAAATATGAACAACAAGCGGGATAGAAATATACAACATTCTACAGATGTGAAATATGAACACCTGGCATGATGAAAAGCAAGGAGAGTAACAAGAGCAACAAGGATTGTAACAAGAGCAACATGGAGAGTTACAAGAGCAACAAGGAGAGTAACAAGAGCAACATATCCTTGTTTGTGCCATAACAGCAACTCACCTTTGCTCACTTCCCCCACAAAGGAACAGTCTGTCCTTGTTTGTGCCATAATGGCAACTCACCTTTCCAAAAGAACAGGAAAATTACACATTTTACTAACAAACCATCTTTGAAATGCTAAACTTTCTATCAAAGGAACTGTCCCTGAAACATCTGTACATATTTATTACACAGCATTCCATTTTCATATATTGGCAATTGTGTATACCTCTGAAATGTTTTGGTAAACACGCCCATGCCATCAGTACACTTCTAACTAATGCATACATATACAAGTCTAAAAACCTTTGCTTCAGATTTTTCTTAAATACATTCCAGATATGCAGTATGTAGCTGACCAAATTGAAGCATACCTTTTGAAGTTCAGTACTCCTCTGTATAGGTATATCCTGAAGAAATAGCATTATGTACAGTCTTTCCAAAACAAACAACTGTCCTCACCATCAGTTTGCCTAGTTACATGGTTGCCTTTTATATGGTGTAGATTCAGAGCTGTTAGCATGGTGAAGAAGCAAAAGAAGTGTAAAGTCATTAGAATTTCTGAATCCCAAAAACCTGGATGTGTAGGAAATGTAAACATAGTGCAGACACTCCCTCAGTCTGTTTTTAATGGAGTGCAACTGTGACTGATTAGTAGTTGAGAGATAGAACACACAACAGCACTGCAGGCTGACTTCCAGTGGGTGTGTCAGGTTAGATCTACAAAGTGTTAGATGTAAACAAAAAATGAAGCTATGGCCACACAGAAGTAAAGTACGTATTAGCAAGTATAAATGATTTAAAAGACTAAGACTCAAATAAAATGGATAAGCGCTTTCGGAAAATTCTTCAGATCCATAATCGCACTCTTCCAATTCAAGTCATATAAATCACTGAATCAGTGAGAATTAAGAAGCATTTACTTGAAAGAAGCAGTGCGCAAACTGGACAACTGGACCACCCAGGAAGCAGACAGGATCCAGACAGCAAAAAATAGAAACAGGATGCATTCAATTATTACTATTGAGCATTGCACAAACCTGGTAAATGACGTTGCTCTGTGGTTAATAGCGAGAACTTAAGAACGATTAGTAAAATAGGGAATGTCATGTAAGTAGTGCTGTGGCAGCAGATTTAAGTGTATGGCTGGAGTACAGATGGCCCTGTGTTCTAGTACAGGGTGTGCAACCATTGTTTTAGTGTTGTGACATTGCACTTTATAGCAATGAACTGCAACATAGACAAGTGTTTTCTCAACCTTCTTGTGGCAACGGGTGCAACTGTAGGACTGCTATACACATGGTCTTGGGTTGGAATACAGCATATGCCATACACTTATACCGTTGTTCCACTTCCCATTATAGTCATTCTCACTTATAACACTTGACATAGTGTAGCTGATATTAATTATATGTTTGAGGGCTGAGACACTAGTATTGTGTCAGTTATTTATTTATCTATGTATTATCACATTTATTATCAAATGTATGACTGTGGGTACAATGTGTACTATATTCCTGAAAGTATATTTCTGCTATCTGGACTGCCATGGCCTTCACATTTATCTAATACACATACACAACTGCCTGTACATCCAATAACCTTGAAATTGCAATTGCAATTATGTAATGCCTCAGTGCTTGCCACTGTTGCACTTCGCTTACCATCACAAAAAACACAGTACTTGGGGGTGCACACTGCTGAGCACTGTGTTTGCATGATGGTAAGCAGAGAGCAACAGTTTCAAACAGTGTACACACTCCCAGTAAATGTGATGACTGAAACTGGTGGAAAAGCATCAGTCTCCATTGCTCTTGATCCATGGTAGACATGGCAGGCATTAGTGGGGAAGGTGTCAGGTTTAGGGCACAGAGATAGGGTGTCCAGGAGTCCAAGATTTTTAATGGACTCCTAGTTAAGAACCAAAGTGTTGGGCTTCTGCAGGGGGACTATTCTGGCTCCCAGTATAAGTTGGAAGCTTGGGATAGCTTAGCCTAGGCTTTATCCAGTGCCACCAGTATCCCACACACTGGTGACCAATGTAAGCATCATTATAATGACCTATGGAGGAGGAGAGGGATACCCTAGACCAGTGGATCAAGGAATTTAGGACTGAAGGCATCCCACACCTGTGTTAGTATCAACTGGAGAGTACTCAGAAGAATCAAAAGCTGAATATAGGCAAGACAGGTATTCATAATGGTATAGTGTTCTGTTTTTTCCACAGCCACCAGTGATCTTGCGGCCAATGTCTGGACCCATGGGACTAGACCTGCAAAGATGAGGAAACCATATGATGTCTATGTAGCAAAAGAGTACTGTTATTGTAGCATTAGGAGTTAAAGCTAGCTTTTTGGGTGTTTTATAGAGTTGTATCAAATTGAGCAAGCATATCTCAACTGCAAAAGTAAGTATGCATGCACTAGTCTGTAGCACAAACCAAAAGTACAATATTAGACTTTAGTCAGAGGTTGTGTGTTAAATACCACATTGCCCAACTATGCAATACTGTTAATTCTTCAACTATATCAAAGTTAAAGTAAAGTGGCACAAATGCCCTGCTGTATAATGTAATCTGTATAATTGAAACATGCATATGTGTAATATATTCACATGTTAAGGAGTACTTGCTGCAGTCTGTAGAATAGTCTGCATCTGATTGGAAGTGGTAGTCTTAGAAATTAAAGTTAAGATAATAGTCAAAGAATTGCATTAATATATTGTATGTCACATATGATGGTACTAATCCTATCTACTTTCCTCTCATTGCAAACCTTATCTTTCTTTTTTCTTTTCTTTTTTTTTTTTTTTTATTTTCTTTTCATTTTTTTATGTGTCGTCAAAATGTGTCCATGTCATCCATGTGTACCATATCACTAAATGCTCTACAGCACAGTGGGGTAAGCCATTTCTACAGGATCTGCCTGCTCCCCCCTCCACCGGGTCCAACACCATTGCCCAACACGTCTGGGAACCAACTTGGCAGCACCACTGCCCCTGCACTACCTGCTACCTCAGGTAGTCCTGCCTGAGAGGCTGGTCCTATGGTACCCTCCAGGAGCAGAAGTGGAGGTAGTGATTTTATCACCTACGCCATGATGGCAGGAATGGTAGGTAGGGTTGTGTGCTGCACTATTGGAGCATGCCTACACCATCTGAAGAGGCTGCTCTACCTCATTTTGTGCAGTACTTGGAGGTGGAAAAGGAGATGTCAGCAATTCCAGCCAGTGTAGGAGTGAGGTGACAGTGATGACAGTCCAGTGGGTGTCCAGTGGGTGAGGACTCGATTCTCACCATCACCCAGTTTGATGACCATGGGTTTGGGATGTCTCCACCCTCAACCCAATCATGGTGTCCCCCAACCTTTTGTGTCCCTCACCATCCCTGTCTCTTGTCTTGTTTGTCTTGCCTGTCTTCAATTACTTCCTCACCTGCCAAACCTACCTGACCCAGACATATCTGCATCATCCCTTCCACAACATTCCTCTCTCTCTCCAGCAAAAAAAAAAAAAAAAAAAATCATCCCATACATAGCTCTTTATTTCACACAAATTTCTTGTTGACACACTTGATTTGGTCCAATTGCATTGTGGTCACCCCTCTTTGTGTAAGTGACAGTCCAAATTCAGTTAATATTCTGCACATATTTTCAGTTCACACTGTTAATGAAATGGGTAGCTATGGTCTTTCCTACCTACCTCCTGCACATTCCTGTACTGCTTTCCCTTTGTTCGTCCCCCTCCTTGTTTCCCATTTTACCACTTTCTTATCTACCTAATTTTAACACCTTTAATATGGTCAAAAATAGAATCACACACACCACACATAAGTTGCTGGAGAAGCAATTGATCCCTCTAATTTTTGGGCTCCATGTTTATGCAGAGGTGCACATTCCAAAACAATAGTGAGTGGTGGCAAACAGATATAGTTACTCCTGTGCCATGCCACTTAACACTTCTGTGCTATGCCAGCACACAGTAACACATCTCGTATAAACAAGTCATGTCATTTCATGTCACTCTGTAGTGAAAAGTATTTTAAAGTATTACATTCAGTTGTATTTGAACCCAGTACCATCTGGCCCCAAAAAAGGAATGTATCAATCCATTAACATATGCTGCCACAGAGTCAGTTAAGCAGCAGGTGTACTTCGTAGACTCAGTACTAACTGTCAGACTTTAGCAATACGGCTTGTGTTTGCACATTGCTTAGTTTTGCACTAACATGTGTATCCCACATGCATACACACTTTGCTAGCTGTCGCACAAACCTGCTGCTCACTATGCTATGGAACTGTATATATTATGCTGTATTACTGCAGTTACATGCCCATTTCCTTTGTATGACATGAAATTACATGTGGAAACATTACAAACTGAAGGCCCTATCTAACAGTATGTCATATATTTACAATACATCCATGTGTTAGCACCCCTCCAAGCACTGCAACCCTGGGGTCTCAGTGCTTTTTCCACACACATATCAACCACACTACAAAATGTAACATCAAATGTTATATGCTATGCAATGCACATAAATCTCGTAACATGCAGAACTACAAATATTGACCCATATGCCTAAAAAGCCTATTCTGCAAAGATAGTGAAGTAATCAGCATGGAGCACATCCATGGAGACATAAGTGACCATCAACACACTTGACCCTACCAACTTTGGTTTTGTCAAGGGGAGATCTTACTTACTGACCTTGTGAACTTTTGATACTGACACCAAAGACAGGACATACCACCTATGTTGAGTTATCCAAGGCTTTTGACACTATCCCCCATTCATGGCTCATAGTGAAGATCTTCCATTTGAGAATTAGGCCATACAGTACTAGATGAATAACCAATTGGCTCACCGATAGAACACACACTTTCAAAGTTGGGGACTACACCTCCACCACTAGCCCACTTACCAGTGGAATACCACAAGGATCTGTGCTGGGCTCAACTGTTTGGTTTGTGGTTTACCAAGTCTGCAGATGCCTGTTAACTTGATGCACTCATATAGATTTCCCCAATGATGTTAACATATTACAGAAGGAGCTGACACACACAAATGACTGGTGCCAAGCTTACGGACTGAACCTTAAAGCATACAATGCCTCATTGTCCACTTTGTAAATAAAGCACCCCTGCTAATTATGATCCACATAGCACCTCCTAAGTTCAAGCACACTGTTGTGAGACTTGGGAACACATGTTGATAGCAATCTACACTTTCATCACTATGTGCCCATAGTGGTGACACAAACATTCTGCATTGTGCAAATCATACATATGGACATCACATGCAAGACTGGGGGGGGGGTCATAATTCTGCTGCACTCTACCCTTAACAGACCAATAATTGAGTACAATGCTCCCATCTGTCTGTACCTCACTAGACACCTGCAGCAATTGGAAAAAACACAAGGTTGTGCCTGGGAGACTGGGCCTCCGAACATGACATACATGGAAAGACTGACATACCTGTCACTGTACTCAGTATCTTGCAAGCTGCTGAGATTTGACCCATGCCTGCCATAGAGAGCAGTCTCAGACCTCACCCTTCTGGAAATGATGAACATCTACAATTCAAATAGGACAAGAATAATTTCCCCAAGGGTTCTCAACCTAGCCTGTGACAAACAGAATATGCTGGGAAGACAAACATATCCCACAATGATTCACAGTCTTCTGTATTTGACTCCCATTGCATGTGAAACAGTGCTCTTCAATGATTTAGTTCAAGGGCAACCTTGACTACTGGTTGGGTGATTGTAAATTCATCTCTTGCCTGGCACCTATGTCTCTCATGGACAGGGCCATTTGGCACTGCTCACAAAATCTCTCTGCTAAAAATGACCATCCAACTATGCTCAATAAAGGTACTTGTGTTTTTGCACAGCTAGGCTTCTAAACATCATAGGGCTATTAGGCTAGTAGCCTCATATGAACCTATAAAGCTAGGTGACTATACAGGGCTCCTAAACTGTTGTCACCTATATGGCCTATTGATTTCATCTACTATAAACTGTCCTGCACTCTTGTGTAAATCAGACTTGTGCTGAGGCACATTCGTAATGTAGTGTTTTCTGTAGTCTGTGTAGTTAGGTAGGGATTCTATTCTCACTGCAGTTGACCTGGTGTGTGTGTGTGTGTGTGTGTGTGTGCGTGTGTGTGTGTGTGTGTGTGTGTGTGTGTGTGTGTGTGTGTGTGTGTGTGTGTGTTTGTGTGTGTGTGAGAGAGAGAGAGTTCATGCTTGACAATACAGAGAGCATTTTACACCAGCATGTGGGGCACTATTATCTTTTCTGCACCAGACACTGATGATGTCATCAGCTATAAAGTGTTGTCTGACACACTCAGAGTCAGACTTGTGCTGTGGTGCTTGTGTAAAGTATTGATTTCTGTAGTCTGTGTACCTAGGTAGGTAGAGATTCTATTCTCACTGCAGTCAACTGTGTGTGTGTGTGTATGTGTGTGAGAGAGAGTTGTTGCTTGACATTATAGACAGCATGTTATACCAGCATGTGGGACACTGTTATATTCTCCTTAATAGACACTGCAGATGTCATCAGCTATATCAGATTTTTGGATATGCAATACTCCCACCAGGGCAGGGTCAAAGACTGACCCAGAGGCCAGGCAGAAGTCACACAATCCTATACAACAAAGATTACAGTGACATGACATTTGATCTACCCACATAAATCAGGACATGGTTTGTATGCCCTGTGTTATCTTGCTGAGAAAGCCCTGTGGTCTCTCCAGATACTAGATGTGTCTGGTGAGGTACATATATAAGAGAGCATTATACTCAATTAGTGTTGTGATGAGGTTTGACTACAGTGCTGCCATACAATCCTAAGATCTCAATGTGATGGTGCAACTTATAATGTGCACAACTAAGGCTTTCAATACCAGTGTGGATACTTTTCAATACCAGTGTGGATACTTGGCGGGCAAAGTTCAGATTGTTATCTACACAAGTTCCCAGTGCTTGCATCACTGGATTTCTGCATAGCAGGTCTGTTGTCAATGGTATGATTAACATGGAATTCCACTTTTCAGATAAACAACATTAGAAACACACATTTTTGCATTTATTTGTAGACTGTGTGCCTTTGTCACCATTGTGTCTGTCAGTTCCTCCTGTACTATGTTATCCCCTTTGGTGGACTCAATGATTGCACACAATATGCAAGAATCACCAAACTTGGCAAGCCTAAGGCCATGTACCTTAGCCTGAACTCTCTAGAAATATAGTTCAGACAGTGAAGGGCCAAGCACAGATCCCTGGGGTCTGCAAATGTTGAGTATTCTTCTGGTACAGGTTGATTCACCAACTTTTACATGACATGTTCTGTCAGTGAACCAATTTGTTACCCATCAACTGACGTAAGGATTAATCCACAGCTTCCAGGTTCTCAATGATACCTGCATGGGGTATTGTATCAAAACCCTAGTATGCACTGTCTTACCGTCATGCAGGTCTATCACATGGAATCAATGGGCTGTGACAATATCACAGATCAACTATGGTGTGACTCAGCACATGCATCTTCCTGAAGCAGTTGAATACACAGTTTGACACACTTCCCACCATGACCTATGTTGACATACAAGGATGTGCATCAACATGAATCCACCTAAGTTGGGTGGATAGTATCTGATGCATGCATGTATAGAGACATCCTGACTCTCCTTAACTGTGAGGTAGACCAACATGCCATCATGGACCTCTTCTACGTGTACACAAGTAATATACCTGATGTCTACAACAGACCTGCGTGAGTTGCAATGCTACATCAAGTCCATTACATCTTACATGCATGATGACAATAGTATCATCTTGTGGAACTTGGTCAGGTCAAGGCATTTGTCACAAATCCACACTGAGGTATTCGATCAGCACCTTCTTATGTAGCCATAAACAGCTGTATCACCAAATGGGTAGACCACTTTATGACTTATGAGGCATCTCACTATGTTGAAATGTGTGACATGACCTGTATCTCAGGTCCAGTGATCAGGTCGGTACATCAGGGGTGTCTACTTGGACCTTTTCTGCCCATTAGTTAAGTGACGGATATCACAGATGACATACACATGCTGTGTCCAAACAGCTCTCTGAAGGACTACAGATTGTGGGCAGTCATTGACGCCAACTGTGATATTAGTATAAAATAGACAGTATCAACACATACCAAAAACTGCTTCCACAGCCATGACAACACCTGCATTGACAAGATTTGTTGAATCAGGAAATAAACACACCACCCAAGTATAATGTGGACATCACACCCTATAATCAGACCAATAAGTATGTGAACCATGTCCTGTGGTATATGTAAAGTGGTGCATCCACCAGCATGTGGTTACAGTGCTGACTACCCCTTTAATGTAACACAAGTACTGGGTATGTGAAGGACATGTACATCTGAGGCCATAATACCTTCATGGTTCCCAGCTTTCATCACACCAATAACTGTGTGCAATGCACCTTTCTTCATGTACCTCCCTACACATTTTCCATTGATGTGTAACTGAAGTGTACCACCTTTGTCATAGTGCACTGTCACATAGCTTATTTGCCATACCAAGGTAATCTTTCTGTGGAATATACGTAACTGTCTGATTGTGTTGAACATCAATCAAATTGTTACACCAGATGCATGAGTGCTACCTGTTTTGCTTAAGCACACACTACATACATAGGTGTTTGACAACATTAATGGCATGTATATCATTTGTGACCATGTAGACTGTGCCACAAGCCAGCTAGCCTGTATTGCCCATACTGTCACATACAGGAATAGCAGTGTCCCTCCTAACATCTGCTACAGATATTATAGTGCCAGGACAGTGTATATGGTTGCCTTCAGAGAGTGTGAATGTATCACAATAGTTGTTCAAGTGTGTATGAGCAGGCTCATCTCTTCTCACTCCATATCACATATATTATGTCAGAGAAATGGCATTAGTGGTGGTATTATTTTGATATTGTCCATGATCGTGGTCTTTTTTGTAATGTTTTCTGTTATCCTTTTGTGATGATGTAAGGTATTGCCAGCTATGCCAGGAGAAGTAGGGTAGTGGTTGTGTAACATATACCAGGACAGCTAGCTGGCATTTTGTAAAGAATTATATGTTATCTGTATATCAAACTGATTTGTACAGATGCTTATGCTGAAAAATATATTTGTAAAGCTGCTTGTGTTAAAACTGTACCAACAGTGTGCCCTGTTAGACAGAAAAAGAAATATACATTTATTATTGTAAGTGTTAAAATGTAGGTATATTATAATGGTGATATTGACTTTATTTCCCAGGTGATAAAAAAGAACTGGAAGATCATTCATACTGATAAGCTAAAAGCACTAGTAGGTCCACACCCCAGATTTGCTTATGTTTGAGAAGCAATGCTTTATGTCAACACATTGAAATAAATACAGAGCATATATTCCAGTTTATGGTGCCATATATTCAACAAGTGAGTATGAGAGGGGGTGACATTGTACATAGTACTGAATTAGCTGAGTTAAGATAGATAGCTGAATAGCAAGCTAACCATACATCTGAGTTAAATGCTTGTATGCCTTTAAAACCCTTATTGAAGGGGTGTAGATTCTGCTATTGATTTTAACTGGCTGTTATTTATTTAAATATGGTTGATTTTAACTGGGTTTTTTTTAGATCTGATGAAGCGCTAATGCTTGAAAGTTCTTATCTGTGTGTTAAATAAAGTTTTATCCAGTTGTGGTGGCTCCTGTAGGTTTTCTTTTCATATTTTATGGTATATTTTACCACTGTGGACTTTTACTTCTTCCTTGGCTGCTTTGGATTTTTATTGCTGCTGCTGCTGTTGCTGCTTCATATTCTGCTGAGGACGTTGACATGGCTGGTGCTGATCCAGAAGCTATTGAACTTGAATACCACCCTGTGACACCATGCGCAAGAACATTTAAGGGAAGAGAAAAAAGAATGGCAAATATGAATGACAACCCTCTGTTATTTGTTCAACTGAATGTTAATGGAGAATGCAACGGTCTTGATATCTGTGAAGATGAAAACGTGTTGGAACTAGGAAAAGAACAGTTTAAACTTAAACGTATGTAATGGCAAAGACTTCGTTTAGAAGCACGCCTGCATTTTAAAATAGTTCCAAGAGGACTGCGTGTTTTATGTATGCTTTCCTATGGGGAGACTTTCCTGAACTGTTAGCCAGATGACAAGCCCTGAACTTAGATACCAGCTTTAAGTATATACAGTTGTTGCGGGACTATTTTTCATCTATTGAACATGAACTAGTTGAAAAAATAGCGAAAATGCAGAATGAAAATAGAAAAGAACTTGGACAATGATGTACACCTTACAAGGTTAGATACTTTGTTTCTTTCTCTTAATACTAACGATGGAAAGCTTCAGCATATTAAAATACGGAAGTTATAAAGAGACTATAATGATATTTCTAAGGGTAATGTCTTTGTTTGGCCTAGATTTAACCTTGGTACTAAAAATATGAATGAAAATGCAACTGAGGTTGAACATTTAGAGAGTAAGGCTCAACCGAAAGTGAAAAGACTTAGCACATCCGGTTTGGCGGCAACAGTCCGGGAAGCACCAGCATTTTCTAAGAACACAGTGGTTAATGAAAACGAGTTGCAAAATTAAAACTTAAGCAAAAATGGCTGTATACTGCAGACTCAATCTAATGCAGCCATAAACAATGAGATAAGCTCACAAAAAGAACTGGGAGCCAGACTGAAGGTGATGCCTTTGATTGGTTCAGGTTTTCCAACTCTTCCAGTCCCCGTGAGGATGAAAAATGCACAGCAGAAAGGAAGGTCACCCAACGGAGGCAGGAAAAGAAGAAAACTGATGGGATAAATGGTACTGTAGTTCATACTGATGAAAATATTATTTATGATCTTTCCAAATATGTTTTATTGGACTCTGAGCTTACCCTGTCGAACAGAGGTATGTCTTTTATGCCAGCACAAAGTGCCACAATGCATTAAGTTTTTTTCTGACTGACATTTATTTGGGAGAACAGTTCTCCTTAAATTACTGTTTGGCCAACAGGACAATGATGGCTTCTTAAAAGGTATCTCAGTACTAAGTACATTTTTACCACCTGCACATTTTGTCATGGACACTTTTTTGAATTTATGCACAATGGAAATTTCTTATATGTTAGCTACAAAGAAGAGACGTGGGTATTATAATTTAACTGAGTGAAAATGAAAGCTCTTAATTTGAAGAACAATTCTGATGTTACTTTCAGACCAGTTGATAAGGGGGGGTGCAATTCTAATACTTGACAGAGGGAATTACTTACAAGACATGTTGAAAATGCTTGGAGAAAATGTTACTTATCAAAATATAACATGCAATCAAGTGAGTGATTTTATTGCACATGTAAAACATACTTTGGATGACTTATTGCTGTCTGATGTTATAACTGGAAAAAAAAAAATATATATATATATATATATATATATATATATATATATATATATATATATATATATATATATATATATATATGTTTGTGATAGCTGAACAGCCTGTTTTCCCTATATTAAAAGGTTTACCTAAGATCCAAAAGAATCCCCTCAAACCCCCGTATAGGCCAATAGTATCTGCCAGAGGCTGGGTTACTGAATGGGTGGAGAAGAAACTTAAAGTAATGTTATCTCTTGTGCCAGCAGTGATAAATGAAACTTCCTGCTTCTTATGATTTCTGAGTGATGCTTATGAATCTACAACTGGTTATGGAAGTTAAATATTTGTGAACTTGGATGTAAATAATTTAGTTACTGTTATTCTGAATATTTATGGCATCACAGCTGTCAAAGATTTTATTTCTACTCATGCGATATTTGATGAAAAGAAAGTCACACAGATATGAGCTTTTCTTGAATTGATTTTGGGCGATAATTTATTCATGTTTTATGACCAGTATTATTGGCAGAGAGATGGTGTAGCCATGGGTACCCCCTGTGCCAACACCTATGCTAACTTGATGTTGGCACAGTGGGAGGCTATCCATGTTCTATCTAGTACTTGTCCATGGAAGGCAAGTTTGAAAATATACCATTGTTTTGTGGATGATATATTTATTTTGTGGAGTGGTACAAGTGAAGAATTATTGTTATTTGTTAGATACTTGGAAACACAACAGATATTTTATGTTTTACTGTTAGTTATTCTGCTGAATCAATAGATTTTTTTTAGATGTGAACATTTATAAAGATTTGACTGGCAAATTACAAACCAGTGTATAGGAAAAGTTGTTGGAGAAACAGCATGTTAATGTATGACAGTATGCAAAAAAGGCATATTTTTAATAAAGTAATGAGTGAGCAGGGGTTAAGAATTTCTAGATTGTGTACTGAAAAAAATATATATATATGAAAGTGAGTTAGATAACATGCAGTATATGTTCACTAGTCATGGCTATCCAACACAAAGAGTTAAGAGAACAATAGCCAGAACAAAAACTTGAAAAAGGAATAGAGGTAAGCAATGGCTTGAA
This sequence comes from Protopterus annectens, assembly GCF_019279795.1. Classification (NCBI taxonomy): domain Eukaryota; kingdom Metazoa; phylum Chordata; order Ceratodontiformes; family Protopteridae; genus Protopterus; species Protopterus annectens. The sequence continues at coordinate 344,048,960 of NC_056739.1, forward strand.
TATAATATGGGTAGTTCTGATAATGGGACTATTGTTAATGAACATAAAATGAACAACCCATCTGTGACAATACATTTACATTATAATAGTGATACTGATGTTATTTCCCAGATGATAAAAAAGAACTGGAAGATCTTACATACTGATGATAAGATTAAATCACTAGTAGGTTCCCACCCCAGATTTGCTTATACTAACAGTCAGAATCTGAAGCAGATTTTATGCAAGAACATACTTCTCAGCAAGTCTATAATAACACATAGGGAGAAGCTGGGAACTTTTAAATGCAGGAAATGCAAGGCCTGTCAATATCTCAAATAAAATAACATCTTTGTACACCCTGTGTCAGGGAGGAAGTATGCACTTAGATTATATGCAGATTGCAGAACTAAAAGTGTTGTGTATTGAGCTGAGTGCATATCATGCCAAGCATTCTATGTTGGGAAGACAAATAGAATGTTAAAATAACACATACTGCAACATATGAGTGACATCAGATTATGTTTGATAATATGTTAAAACAATAAACTTGTTTTGAAAAAAAAAAAAAAAAGATTATGTTTGATTAGCAATGCTTTGTATCAACACATTGAAATAAATACAGAGCATAGATTCCAGTTTATGGTGCTATATATTCAACAAATGAGTATGGGGGTGTGGCATTGTACATAGTACTGAATTAGCTGAGTTAAGATGGATAGCTGAATTGCAAGCTAACCCCGCACCTGGGTTAAATGCTTGTATGCCTTTAAAACCCTTACTGAAGGGGCATAGGTTCTGCTACTGATTCTAATTGGTTGTTATTTGCTTAAATATGGTTGATTTTAACTGTTTTTTAGATCTGATGAAGAGCTAATGCTCAAAAGTGCTCATCTGTGTTTTAAATAAAGTTTTAACTGGTTGGGGTGGCTCCAGTGGGTTTTCTTTTCATCTTTTAATCTCAATCTACCTAACTTTGAAAATAGTTTGAATTAAATTACCTGGTTTAGGCCATAAAGATAGTATATTACAGTTCTTAATGCAGCCAGAGACAAAAGGTATGTACTAGGAAGCTCTCTGTATTGTCTTTGGGGTGAAATAATTGCTAGTCTGGAAGGGTGGAGGTTTGAAATTGTTTTATGACTTCCAGAAGCTGCAACAGATCTTAGCAAGCTCTGTCTGTGTGTATTATTTATACATATGTGCTAAGTCCTGGAGGTTTCTACCAATGGGGGTCATATGACCAGATGTATGTGGTGTCATTCTGTAATACATCACTAAAAATTATGTTTTAATACAAGGTGAGACAGACTTCTCATGACACTCTGTTTTTTGGAACCTGAGAAGGAATAACCCCTCACCTACTTCATCTTGCCTTGCTCTAGTAAGTGAACCAGGGAATAGTAATTCTTTAGATCAGTCAGGAAAATATAGTGAGAGTAGTTAAGTACTGCTCTTCTGTATCTGTGTGAATCCATTCATCTGTGCTATTTTAATATTTCCTATGATTGAAACTATAGTGTTTATTGAAAATAGATATTTAGTATTTTCATGTTCTTTCATTATTTATTATTAAATATATTTAAACTTTTCATTGTGGCTAGTCTTTTAGAGAATATTTTAACCATTTAGAGTACTATATCTATTTGGTGAAACACTGCAGCCACTCCTGAAAGCCTTACTGCATTGACCAAACACTGTCATTGGTATTGATATTAATTTCCTATAGTATAACTGAGTACCCTTGCAAGAGCCTTAGAGTAGCTGGCTTTGTAGTGTCTGGTGGCAGTGTAACTACCTTATAGTCTAGGCAGAAGGGAGCATAACTAGGAAATCTATGTCAGCCTTTCCCGTGTGTGTGTGTGTGTGTGTGTGTGTGTGTGTGTGTGTGTGTGTGTGTGTGTGTGTGTGTGTGTGTGTGTTATCTGCTTGGAGCAGGGACATGAAGCACTGGTTTCACATAAAGAGTAGTGGAGGACTCGGATTGGACACTCAGCTGAGGCCTCAATTCTATAGCTGTGCCAGTGGGTAGTCTTACTGGGGACCTGGAGGGAGACAGAGAGAAACCCAGGCCACAGACTGAGAGTGTTCTCTGTGTGCTCTTAAGTGCAATTGTGCTTGATGCAGAGAGCCGCAGTTGGAAATACTGGGGGTATCCATTTTTGTTCCAAGGGAATGCCCCTCTCTAGTGCCAGTAGTGAGGATTCAGGCTCCTTGATTACATATGTCACACCTTTACCTTGGCCACCTTGCTGGAGACCTCTACTAAGAGTACACTCATATTCAGGCATATCAGTTTGCACAGCTTCACAATTTGCACCCTACCCCAGTTGTATGTCAGATACCTGATAGATGTCCTCTGCATTATTCATGTAAGGCTGATTATCTCACACAGATATCCTCCCCATTGTTACGTGACCTTATGTGACAGTCACAGACAACACATTTTCACTGTATAGTCCATACTGTACCATATAGATATGTGCTTGGTGTTGCTGCTACAGCCATCATCCATTGACATGCCCTCATCTCCTGAACCTGAGGGAATTTCACCTGTCCTCTTTCACTTTGTTCATTCCTATGATTCATCTGTGTGTCCCTATTCAATACACACCCTGAGTAATCATTTTACCTGGCAGCCCATGTTCTGTTACAGATCATTAACACAGCTTCAGTACAGAATGCCAGGAATGGGATATCATATTACTCTGAACTGTGGGCACACCGTCCTGTATGGTGTTTGGATCATATACTTCACATTCAAGCCTCTCAGCTGTACAGATATTCTCAGGAATTTCCAGATGTTTTCCTTATCAAATCTGTGGCATTCTGCCATATCACTAGGATTATCTCTGGACTGAAATGACTCAATATTACATACATTTGACTGCATACCTCTCAACTATCCTGATTTGTGCTCAATGTCCAGCTTTTTTCTCATATTTGTGATCTTTTCCTCAAAACATTTATATTTTTTGGCAAATCATTGGCATGTCATTGCTGAGTGAAGTCTGAAACTGATGACTGACATTTGAGTTTCAAACTTAATGCTCTTCAGAAAGTTCATTCTAATGTACAACCTATTTATTCTATCAACTTTCTAAGTTTGGAAGTGCAGTATTAAAAATTGGTCCCTATTTTTGGGCCTTTGTCCCCCCTATTATGTCTGCCTTTGTCCACAAACCTTGCATAAAGATGATAACAGGTATGTTTGGGTTTCATTCTACCAAATGTCTATGCAACATCTTTGGCAAATATGTCCCTATTTCTGGTTAAATGTCCCCACATTATGTTGGCCTTTGTGGAGATATGTTGCGCTAACAGATTCACAGCTATCTGTGAAGCCCTGGTGGTCACTTGGCATTTTGTGCAAATCCACAGACAGCAGGTGCTCTGCTTTAAACAGAATTATATCCATGTTTGCTTACATGTTTTTTTGGCTTGCAACACTGTTGCCAGCCATGAAACCTAACTTAGGCAGACCGCACATCATTAATGTGCATTGAGTACTACTGCTTGCTGTGCACCATCATGCTAGCTTGTAAACTCTGTGTAGGCTCTGTGCAAAACCTACACAGAGTTTCCAAGAAAAAACACAGACCACTTAGTTTATTGAATCCTGGGGACTGACTAACAACGTATTTTTTGTCAGACTTTTAAATAACTTACAGCTGTAAGATAGAGAAGTACTTTTAATATTTCACATTTATTATAGCTTCTGCTATATTTGAAGATGATAATATAGAATACCATCTCGTGTGTGTATATATTTGTATATATATATATATATATATATATATATATATATATATATATATATATATATATATCTTGTTCATAGATTCATAGGTAGGTACAAGGCTATCGGCCCAAGGGCCTACGTAAGCCTAGCCAGCAAGGTACCATAGCTTATGCCACCCAAGAAAGTTATTTTCCTGTGCCACTGTCCAGCAGAGACACAGAAGTGATCCCCGGGGTGTATTTCCTATTTCCCATCCACTCAAGATTTTTCTTGAAGAGTGCTAATGAAGACCTTTGCTTGACATAGATGGGTAGCTTGTTCCAAAGTATAGGAAGTCTCTGGGACAGGAATCTATCCCTCTAGCGTGTCCTGTTTATTGTAGTGACAAGGTTTAGGTCCCATATATGTATATGTCTATCTCTCTCTCTCTGTCTATATATATATATATATATATATATATATATATATATATATATATATATATATAGATATATATATATATATATATATATATATATATATATATATATATATGTATATATATATATATATCATCTCTCTCTTTATATATTTATTTATTTATTTTACATTTGTTGACCGGGCTAGTCTGGCTGGATACAAGTCCATTTTCAGCCGAGGCCCGAGGAGAAAAGCTCCACTATCTACTGGTACATTACATAAAAATAGATTACTATAAGATACAGCTTATAAGGATTTAAGAACAAATGCATGAGATATATATATATATATGTATATGTGTATATGTATAACTGTCTATCTATGTATATATATGTGTGTGTGTGTGTGTGTGTGTGTGTGTGTGTGTGTGTGTGTGTGTGTGTGTGTGTGTGTGAGTGTGTTTAAATTAGTGGTGCAATCACTAACACTAATCTGAAAAAAACAACTTCTACATTCCCCACAATTTCTCCTGTCCTGGAGATGCAGGGTTCTTGGAGCTAGTTATACAAATATTAATGGTGTTGGGGGTACCGCCATCAGTGTTGTGGATGCAAGTTTTTTTTTAGTCATTTTTTATATTGTGCTTGCATACAACTGTTTGTATACTTGTGAACTCACTTATGAGACTAGGGATCATAAAAAACCCATAGTTTCATTAGGAAGCCATATTTTAGTCCAGATGTGACAGAAACTACAGTAAGAATGAGTTAGCAAAGGAATTTCACCAGCTTACCCTATGCTTGCAAATGTACCCAAATAACTTGGCTTGATAACAAAAGAATGTGAGGAGACAGCACTTGTACTGTGACAATAACAGCTGTGACTCAGTGGCAGGCAAATGTGTCAGCAAAAGCTGACAAACAGCACTCATATGGAAATATTGACAGCTTGGTGACTACATTAATGGTAGCAGTAACATGTTGATGTATCCCTTGGAATGGTGGATTTAACTGGCATATCTGCAAGCAGATTAATGGTAATCAGTAATAGCTAGAAAGACCTTCTCATCATCTTGTTATTTGTTGCAGATTACATAGCAGGACAGCAATTGCCATAACCTATACCATCTGACACTACCTTAGTTTGCATAAACAGTGTGTTCACTCAGCCATCTCATGCCAACAATTTGACTCTCTGCTCATACCTGGATCAAGATGGTATATATAACATTGCTTGCCTTCTGGGGGGGGGGCTACCTCTGGAGCCAGGATATTCCCAGTCCAGATCCAAGCCATCAAATTCATATTTCTGAAGGAATTAAATCACAGAGTTTATGAAACTCTTTCGATTTTCCAGACTAGAAACCATAAGCAGTGAACCTGAAAAATAAACTGATAGTAATAATAATAATAATATAATAATAATTATTATTATTATTGTTATTATTATTATAGACAGAACGTGCAGTTTAGAGATATGGTTGTGTCTTCAGATAAATCATAGTACTTACCTCTCAGTCCCAAAGTTCCATCCTTTAACTGCTAGCAATGTTTTTATCTTTGTATTTCTATTTAATAAAAAAAAAAAAAAAAAAGCAAGATGAAATAATGATACTTTATGCATGCTTTTTATGCACTAAGTGAAGGTTTTACTTTGGAGAAAAAGAACGCACTCTTTACTTGAGACCAAAAGAAAAAGGTATTAGAAATTCAGCTTCTGTCTTAAGACTGCATCTCTTCAACAACAGAGTCGTTATCAAGGTAAAATTATTAAGAAGGCTGCTGTGTCATTCTTGGTGCCATTTATATAGCATCCAGAGCACTAAAGAATAATGCACATCAGGGATGGTGTCAAAAGTATTAGCTATTACTTGTTTTGCTTTTCAGATATTTTGCAGTGCCAGAAACACCTCAAACCATATCATGCATTAAACACATACAGTTCTTTTGTACAAATACCTGCTCTATCGGTAATGCTTGGGTAGGACATGGCAGCAAAAAATTTAGGACGTGTTTTTCATAACTATGATACTCAGCTGGAACTCTTCACACTGATTGGCATTCCAAACTCTCCAGACATTCCATGTGTAGAAACAGCACTTTAAGATTTTCCAGATAACAGTCCTGTACTAGGACTTCACTACCGTCCCTCCCCTGCACCGTAGGTCTGAGCCAGCAGTATCCCTCATTGGCCAGCTCCTCCAGTGCCTGGCCAAGTTAAAAATGGGTCATCTAGAACATGGTCCAGTCCAAAACCTTTACACTATTGAGCTGACAAGTTTGGCAACTATCTTTTGTCTTATGTAGTACTATGTTCCATGTACCCATAACCAGTGGGAATTCCAAAATATGTTTAACATCCAAGCAGTTTCTTCCATGCCATCTCTCTGGAATGTTCTGTTATTCTGTGTGGTGCCTACTGTACTGTTGTATATACTATGTGGCTTATCCTGATGTATGTCAAAGGTTATAATGGTCAATAATGCACAATTAAGGACTGCGAATGTGGCATGATAGTATAGGTTCATACTAGGCAATCATAAGATCATTTTTAACCTAGCCCTAAGAACACGACATCTAGAGTTTCTTCCTGTCCCAAGGAGGGAAATGCAAGATGGGCCTGGAAAAGATTTGTGAGTGCCTACCCAATTGCCTACATTACTTCATAGCTTTATATGCATATAGTAGGCTAATGACCACCAGGTCTGAAATAAGGCTAACCATGCAAATATAGTTTATAATGTAGCAAGGGCACTACATTACCTGATACTCATGAGTAGTTTATTTCATAGATAAGGAATATGCAGGGATAGGAATTTGTCATGCCAGTGTTCTATTAACATGTTGATAGAGGTTAAGTTACATTGTGTATGCTTTTGAGGAAGAACAAGTTCTGTGAAAGCATAGTTGATCAAAGAGGGTGGGAGACATTTATGGCATGATAGGCCTATTATACAATAAAGCCAATTAACTATTCATAAATTTGTACGCTAATTGCACAAACTAGTCAGCGTGCTCATTGTAAAAGGAGCATACCCAAACAGAAAGAAGTCTGGCTGCTAAGATGTACTTCAGCAAACAGACCATCTATTCAGACATATTCTTGCAAGACTTTCAACAACACAACAGGAAAACAGTAAAAGAGCAGTAATATCTTGCAAATTCACTGACACATGAAATGCAAGCTTCACTGACCCACAGCAAACAGACACATATACAAGTCTAATTCATATAAAAAGTTGATCAAATTTTTTTTTCAATATTTTGTGAGCATTGTGATGAGAGAAGTTTGCTATGCTACATTCATCCTCTTGACATAACTTAGATTCCAACTCCTTACCATCATTTCTTTAATGATTCACAGGATGATGTTAACTTGCTTTATGTTTGTTGTCAGACAATTAAAAACAAAACAAAAACATTTTAAACAACAATAACAATTCCTATTCTAACATTTTTCACCCACATTAGCTGCTGTCACAGAAGAATGATGTTTAATATAGTAAATGTTTCCCACCTCCAACTTTTTTTTAGCATTCCTTGAATTCTTGCAGTACTTGTCACCCAAACATTGGAGCTTGACCCTGTAAAACCTCTGTAAACTCTTGGATTCCTGACAGCCTTATCACACTCATACAAAGTAGTTCTGGTATTTAATTAAGCTTTTGCTGGCTGACCGACAACCACTCAGGCTCTGTGTTAACAAATCTCAGACAAAACAAACAAATAATGGGGAGACAGTTTTTAAAGTTCAGAAATGTTATGGGGATCACAGCAAAAAATATAAGGCAAAATCAGGTACATTTTGCAAAAGTCAAAGAAAGTTTAAACGTATATCTTTCTGAAAGATACATGCTTTTTCATCATTCTAAAACAGTTTAAGTTTTATTGAAACACATGCTTCTCAGCTGTCTCTAAATGTCCATGATTTTGACCCCTTTTTTTTGGCCCGGTTCCCTGCAGCACACAGGCAATCACAAACTAATGGAAGAACACTAAAGTCTTTTTTCACAATGACATATTTAGAAAAATGAAGACTTTTTTCTTTTTTTTTCCATAATAAATCTTTATTGTTATATTATTTTCATACACAAGTAAAAACAATCACAACATTTTAAGAGAAAAAATATAAAACAAAGGATTACTAACTAATATCACTATCATACCAAACAAATATACAATATTTACAAGAATGCTTCCATGTAAAACATTAAGAATAGAGAAAAAACAAAAAGTAGTTAATAACATTTCCAGTAATATACAGTTTAAATACAAAATTCTCTCCAAGCAAGTATATAAATGTGAGTATTATGCTAATATAATATTAAATATCTGTTCCCAAATTTTTGGGTTATTAATGTTTTTATTATTCGGACTTAAGAGTAGTTTATGAGCTAATATATGCCTTGTTGCCAAAACTTTAACGTTTTCCCAAGATGTTTTAGATGGGTCTAACCAATTAGTGGCTATATAAAGTTTCATTAATAGAAAAATATTAATATATATGGTACCTTGTGATCTAGGGAGTTCTTTCAGAGGAATATGTAAAATCGTAAATTTCCATGACAACGTTGTACTTTGGTAACCCATCTTCTGAAGTTGAATCTTAAGGGAATTCCAAAGCTTATATATGCATTTACAACTCCAGAACATATGAAGAAGATCAGCCGGTTGATTTTTACAGTATGGACAAGTTGGAGAGTTTTTAGCATTAAATTTATGTAGGGTAAGGCGTGTATAATATGCATTATTCCATATCATCAACTGGGTATACATCAATTTTTGAAGAGAAGTACATTTGATAGTCAGGTCAATTGCTTTTAACATATTACTTTTGTCTGTCACTAAAATATTTTCTTCCCAATAGTTGGATAACTGAATTTTATCATGAAATTTAAAGTATTTAATTAATTTATTTGTTGTTGTTATATATTTAATATCCTGTTAGAGGGCTTGCCACAACTCAAAGCATTTATTAACATTTTCATCTTCAGGTTTAAAATTTAAAAATTAGCTCATAGCAAGTTCTCTAATTTGTCTCAAAATAACAAGATCATTTTTGGGTAAGTTAAATTCTTGTCTTATTTGATTGGCCGAGCGGTCCAGATATTTGCATATATCAATCAAAGTTAAATTAACTATTAGTGGAAACTGTTTAAGATCAATTAATTGATTATTCAATTTTAAATTAGGATTCCTATGAAATGGTTGAAAAACCATCATATATTGACCCAGATCCAAAGATTGAAATAAATCTTGTATAGATAATATGTTAGTTTTTATATGTTCAATAATCCCATAAATTTTCAAAGTATCTTTACCTAAAAAGGGTATTGCTTTAGGATTAATGTTTAACTTTAAAATATATCTATAATTCAAAATCACCCAAGTTGGTGTCCATTTAGTATTAGTTGTATCATAGTTGGTAATTCTTAGAATTCTGTTAGAGTTCATGATTAGGTAGTGCAATTTGAAGTTAGGCAACTCCAGTCCTCCTTTATTTTTTGGGGTCATTAATTTATCATAAGATATCCTGTTTTTTTTTTTTTGGTTCCCAAATGAATTTAGCCAATTCTTTATGAATTTTTTTAAAAAATGTCTTCGAAAGTATTAATTGAGCTGATCTAAAATTATAAAGCAATCGTGGTAACACATTCATTTTAACAATAGAAACTTTTGCTAGTAGTGGCAATCGTAAATTTTTCCACCTCCTGAAATCAGAAATTATTTGGTCCCAAATTGTTTTAATGTTATTATTGTAGAAGTCTTTATTGTCTGTAGAAAACTCAATACCTAAATATTTAATTTTTTCTTTAAATGTTACCTGCCCAACCAAAGGCAATAACGAAAAAGGTTTAGGTGTCTTTAAAGGAAAAATATTGTTTTTTTCCAAGTTAATTTTGTAGTTAGAGACTTCTGAAAAATCATTAACAGCCTTCAATAATTTGTCAGTGTCAGATATTGGAGATGCACAATAAATATTAAGATAATCCGCAAAAGCTGCCATTAAAATTTTAGTTCCATAAATTATTGGGACATTATGATAGACATTCTGCTTACTATATAAGAACAGAGGCTCAAGATAAAGATTAAATAGTAAAGGGGACAAAGGGCAGCCCTGGCGTGTTCCAGTCTTAATCTGTATTCTTTTGGAGAGGCTTTTATTAATGCACAGTGTAGTATAGGGATTACTATATAATATGTGCAACATTTGAACAAATTCATGGGATATATTAAAATAAGGTAAAAGAGCAAACAAAACATTTGTATCTACCCTGTCAAAGGCCTTCTGTGCATCAATTATAAGGGCATAGATATTAAGATTATTTTGTTTAGCATGTGTTATCATAGTATGTAATGTAAGAGTATTATCACTGGTTTGTCTACCTGCCATAAATCCAGCCTGTTCTTTGGATATTATATGAGTCATGATTTTCTTCAGTCTAGATGCTATAATGGAGGTTAAAATTTTCATGTCTACATTCATTAATGATATCGGTCTATAATTATCGGGGTTTTGAGGATCTGAATTGGCTTTATGTATAAAAATAGTCTTTGAGGCGTTAAGATGAGGATCATTAATAGTATTCCTAATGATATAGTTAAATATAACTGAAAGTATGTTACCAAAAATATCCGCAAACCTTTTATAAAACTCCACTGTCATCCCATCAGGACCTGGTGATTTGTGTGATTTCATATGTTGAATTGTATATACTATGTCTTCTTCAGATATTGGTTTAACTAAATCATTTTGAATATCCTCTCCTATTTCTGGAAACTTAATTGATTGTAAAAATTGTTCACAGATTCTATGCAAGGACATATCCTTTTGCCCATCATAAATTTTTGTAAATATTTCTCAAAAATATTAATAATATCCTCTGTTTTAGAATATATTTTATTATTAAATTGTATTTCCGAAATTTGTAGTGTTGTTTTTGATTGATTAATGATCCTAGCCAATGCTCTCAATGGTGTTTGAACGTGATTAGCATATCTCGCTAACATCTTATATTCTTGAAATGTTAATCTACTATTTTGCATTAAGAAGAGATGCTACTGACATTTAAATAATTCTTTCTCTGTTTGTATATTAAAGTTCTGAATCAGTTGTTGATCCAATAATTTAATTTTCATTTCCAAGTTTTGAATATCTTTATTTAGTATTTTTTTATAATAAGAGACTTTTTGCAAAAGGATCCCTCTTATTTGTGTTTTAACTTTTGACCATTCAATATCTGGGGCGTGTTGTTGTTTCTTTAGACTAACCAGTAAGTCTTTAAGGTACTTTGTAATTTCCTGTATTATTTCTTCCTTATTCAGCAGATTTGGATTAAGAGACCAATTATAGCCTCTTTGCTGCAAGGTATCTTTTATCTCCTTAGCAAAACTCAGTGAAATTTTCGAATGATCTGATAAATATCGTGCATGTATCACAACTATAGGTTCTAAACTAATCAATGTTCTTGAAATCAGGAAGAAATCTATTCTGGACCACATTTTATGACATGGGGAATAAAATGTAAAATTATTTGTAATATTAGCATTGTTTAAATAGTGAAAAGGGTCATATAGTTGAAAGTCTTCTTTAATATAATCCAGTGCCAATACTGCATGCTTATTAAATGCTTTGTGTGGACAAGATCTATCCAACTTCGGATTTTGATAAGCATTCCAATCACCTCCAACAATTATGTAGTATCTATCAAATTGTGTTAAAATTGAAAACAGTGATGTTATGAATATTTGTTGATCATTACAAGGTACATATATGTTTAAAAGTAAAATAGGTTTATCAAATAAGGTAGATGCCAGAATAACTTAGCACCATCGTCCATCTTTATCTGTATTACAATCTAAAATTTAGTCCTTATATTGGTCTTTAATAATTATAGCTACCCCAGCACTATTTGACTTACCTTCCGATGCTATTACTTCTCTGATCCACTTCTTTTTTTTATATTAACTCATTGATCATTCATTAAATGCATTTCTTGCAGTAAAATAAACCATGCCTTAGCCTGCAACAATACATGTAACAATAGTTTCCTCTTCTTTAAATTCTGGAGCCCTTTAACATTCCATGAATCTAATTCCCACATTACCAAGGTTGACTGTACAATAAATGTTTTGGAGAGAAAAGATAAAAAATAAATACAGTATATTCAAAACCATACATGATCTGGAAGCAATCCATATATCCCGTCCTAAACCAGTGCTTACCCACTCTAACCCCGGACCAGGACATATTTAGGTCTTGTGTAATATAGAATAACAGAAGGTTTAAGAAAAGAAACAAACAGGAAAACATCACATTATAAAATTTCAAACATGTTCCATAGTTGAGACCTATATAATCTAACTTAACTATTACAAAGCCTAAACTAAACATTCCCTAACAAGCACTGCATTGAGCTACATCTCCCCAATCAAGTATATTTAAGCAAATCAAATTAAAATACAATATTTCAGTACATATGAAAATAAATTGAAAAAAGGAAGTGTTAATATTTGGATTAGCTATCTATAGATAAACCGCATGCATAGAGACACACACACACAAAAAAAAAAAAACATATTAAAATATAACCCTATGTTAAAATAAATATATAGTTAAATACAGGTATCCCTGGTTATAAACCCACACTAACACTAACATAGTTTTATACTAAAGCAAACTACTAACTACCTAATATAAAATGCATTATCACTTTAACACAGTACATTATGAGCTATAATGAGAAGCATATTTATACAAACATTACTAAATCCCTGCACCCTCTCTAAATAATATAACCACAAAATTCTACATAAACATGTATAAGTGAAACAAATAAAATATTCCTATGTGCTTACTTTACCATACAACAGTGTTATTTTGAAGTTAAATGAATAAAAAGATGTTAAAACAGTTTCCTTTGGTTTCCCAAGCCTGGAAACCCTGTGAAATATTCGTGATGGGGGACCGCTTTTACAGACAGACTCCAGGAAGTGTCACAGTGAAATCTGCACCCACAACAGCATTTTAGGCACTTCCTGTCTTCCTCCTCATTGAAAACACTTCATAGAAGCCATAAAACGATGGGAAATGAACGCAGGTAATCAAGATAAGCAAAAACAAACAGTTTTATTACTCTGGAAGAGGCCTAGAGCTTTTTAAACGCAAACAAAGGATTATCCAGTCCTGGGAACACAGTAAACAATGGATCCGACCTCTGCAGCATGCCAGTCTCAACGAAAGTTCAATTCAAGTCTCTGATACAGGTAAAGCATTGAAAACTTTAAGAAACAGATTTTTTGCCTCATTTTTAGTGGCAATAGCATGTTTAATCCCATCCATTGTAAATATAAGCATATGTGGGTATTTCATTTGAAACTTAATTTGTTTGTCAATAATAAATTTACAGTATGGAGACAAAGACTGTCTAGCTTGTCTTACCTGTATGGGTAAATCCTGTGACATAGATATTTTATTATTTTTCCACATGATATAGCCTCCAGTTTGTTTTACAGTAGTAAGGATTCTGCTTACATCTTGATAGTTAAGTATTTTAACATATACAGGTCTAGGAAAGTTAGATGCTTGTGACTCTCTCAAAGCTCTGTGCGCTCTTTCAATAATAATTTGTTTCACCCCATCAGAGTCATTTAACAGCACTTCAAATATTTGTAATATGGATGGAATTAATTCATTATACTGAATAGATTCTGGAATCCCTCTGAGAATAATATTGTTTCTCCTGGATCTTGCTTCTAAGTCCGTAAGCTTGTTTTGCATAGCCTGTATATCCACATCATATAGATTAGTTTTCTTTTCAAGTAAAGTTAATTTATCCTCATTTTCAGAAATTCGAGCTTCCGTCTTGTCCATTCTCTCCAGCAACTGAGTACATGAGTTCCCAAATGTTTGTATTTGACAAGTCAGTTCTTTCAGAGCTTCTTGTATGGGTAGCAGAGCATTTCTGATATCTTCCATGTTTAATGGTTGTTCAGATTTAGATTTGGTCTCTGATTTCTGTTGTTCCTGTATTTTAGTAATTTTTTGCCTTTTAGAAATCACATCCTTTTCAGGTGACTGCAATTCCGAAAGTTTTGTTTTAGTAGTGGTTGTATCCATGTTTTTTTCCTCTTTTGACATCTTATTTGAACACAAAGACTTGCAGTATAGAAAGCACATGGTTCCTTTGTTTACTTCTCTCTGCAGAGCCAGCTAATCTGTTGTAATCCAGTGAAATATATTCCTTTTTTTCCGGTTTTTCTTCTTACTAATAGATAGTTAAGTGTAGTTGAAGTTATTTTATCGAAGATTTGATGTTAAAAGCTTTATATTATCCACTCAGGGTTTAGATTTCCTCAGGTTAATTAGAGAGCTGCAGTTCAGCAGTGCTTACAGAATGGCAGCCATCTTTGAATCCCAAGACTTTTTTTCTTAATCAATGTATTTGTATAACAGCAATAATCCACTCCTGAGTCAGAATAACACACAGAATTTACCCATAGTTGACTTTGTTTAATCACGTTGGCTTCGACCTCAAGGATAATCCACATCATGCATGGGTAAATCCTGTGTTACCCAAACTCCATTATGGATTATTACTAAAACATACATCACTATGGAAGAGTCTATAGGAAACAGAATTCAGATGCTGGGTGGTGAAGCTATCAGTATAACTAAGGGAGTTGAGGCTTACGACTCTAGATATCTCTGTCTGATTGATATGTTTTAATAGTGCTCATTCTAGGGCTGCTTTTGTGAGACCCCACCTAAGCCATGTATACTTTGTTACCTGATCAATGAAGCAGAATTAAAAAGTTATATTGAATCGCTTAAAGAAATTGTGACCATTAAAGTACACACTCCCTCCCTCTACTAGGTGTCACTATTAGTGGAGCAGCTCTCAAGGCTTCTACTTGAGAAGGAATATTTTCAAAACACTTGCTCCTTCATGTTCATTGGTACGGCATCAGCATCTCTGATTCATCCATAGACCAGAGTTACTGGCACTACGATGAACATCCAAGATCTGTGCCAAACATCTGGCCCAATCTCTTCTTTCTTTACCACTTCCACCCAAAGGTTTACTTGTTATAATCCTTCATACATCCTTCATTGCCTGTCCAGTGGTGGTGTCACCTACATTTCCTTCTTCTCATGACAGAGATTCACATTTCTCTTTTTATTCAATGTTTAATAAGCTCATACTGCTATTAGAAGTTCCTATCACCCTTTGCTCTAACTTGTTACTATGCTTCCAGCAGTTTGTAGTTCTTCCTTTTATTACTCAAGATTTCTGTGTTGACTACTATTCCTACCACTTGTCTTTATAAACCTGAAAGTCACACTATTGCTTCATTATGAACAACTGGCATGTACACATTTGCACTTTCCATGTTATAGGAAACCAGATCTAGAATGTTAACTTTCTTGTTAGAAACATCCCCATTTGCTTATTCACCATTTCTAGAAGCATTTTTGCTGAGAGAATTCACATCCTACTTCAGGGCAGGTAGGCTGTGGTTCACTGTTATAGATCTTCTCCTCTTTGGTTATTCCCTTATCTATACTTTAAATTGTGTTTATTGTTTTTTCTTTACTGCATCACATGGCCAGTATACATAAGCCATCCAAAAGATCTCCCCTGACTCCACATCCTTCCTCACTGCAATGGTACTAGCTCTAAGGATTTAAACTTTGCTTGCAACTTAAATTGGACATGCTGGTGGGATGGATATACATCTCAGAGAATCCCTAGTCTCTGAAGTAGTTTCACATCCATATGAACTAGGCCTCTACTTTGACCCTAAAAAGCGTAACCTAGACCACTGGATAGGAAATCATAATTCATTCCTAATCTGAGACCTGTGACTCTGATGGACAGGGACAGCTATAAAATCAGGATCTTATTAACACAGAACCCTTAAAATAACCTCTAAGATGCAATTACGTGTGGGGTATATTTGGGCTGTATGGCTAGGCTTATAAAGGCCCCCCTTGCTATTAGTCTTGTATACACCTATAAGCATATGACTA
The DNA here is from genome assembly GCF_019279795.1 of Protopterus annectens. Taxonomy (NCBI): domain Eukaryota; kingdom Metazoa; phylum Chordata; order Ceratodontiformes; family Protopteridae; genus Protopterus; species Protopterus annectens. The sequence continues at coordinate 344,065,113 of NC_056739.1, forward strand.
TCACCCAATTCCTCCACATCATCTGCCTTCTGCACTGCATACCTATCTTCTGTGAAGGCCCTATCCAGTTTGGCTTCCTGTTTCTCTATAGCTGGAATACATATAGTACCATATTTGTGCACAATCACATTCATCTGTTTACTTCATTTTGCTTAGCAAACAGGTAGTATTGCTTGTCTAGATCTTCAGGAGTGAAGACATTGAAAGATATTTTACTAACAAAAAAATCTGGATAACACACCCAGGAAAAACTCTTGTGCTGTCATCAGTTGGTAGCATGAGACCATAGCATTCCGATGCATTACCATTCTGATGCAGATAAGGCAAATGGAACTTTGGATTCATTTGTTGTCTAACAAACACCCTTCCTCTATTTGTCTCCTCTAACCATGCTTTATATGAAATGCAAGCATGAGCACTTTGAGAAGCAGGCTTAGTTTATTACCCATGGTTAGGATATTGTACAGCACTACTCTCCTCTTTCCAAATTATTCTTCTTTTCTTATTTGATGTTCCCATATTCTTTCTCACAGTTTTCTTCAGTGGGTTACACTCTTAACAATAACACTTTATCTCTCTCTCATCATTTTAGTTTAAAATGATTTTGTTTCAATATACTGATATAGTCAATCTTTTTTAACCACTCCTTGTAGTTGAACAGACCTACTGAAGCAACCTTATCCTCCACTGGGCTCAACCAGCCCAAATCTAGGGACAGGTGAAACGATCAAGCGTGCTTGTGCAATGTCATACTCTGGCCTGGGAGTGGGCATGCTTTAACTCATTTCCTTGTGACAGACTTGCAAGCCCATCTATTGCTGTCTTCAAGAGGTGCATGCATGCATGAATGCATGCTTTCACACATGGACAATACCATACCAAGTGGCTCACCATTTTCAGGGTAGAGCTCACCTGCCTCTTTGTGCTGCCATTGCACTAAGTCAGTCTGCCTGCTTCCATGATGGGGAAGCTGCCATTGACTGGTCAGTCCCATCCTCCCTCATCCAGTCCCTTCAGCATCTCTGCCTCTAGTATAACATGTATCACACAGGGGTGCTGTAAGGCCTTCATTACTCTATGTCAAGGGGAAGGGATAAGCCATATTCCATTTTTGAGCATTATTTTCTTTTATTTATTTTGATGCAGTTGTGTCCAGAATATAGCTTATGATCATCCAGTATAATTCCACATCCACATATAGAGGTTTATAAGGCTGCATAGAATAAAGTTTTAAGATTACAAGTTTCTTTTTAATCATATGGTGCTTAATTTAATTCTCTCAATTTCCACTTACAAACCACAACCAATATGAAAACAGGGATGTACTTCATGGGCGTGCATGTTATCAGGGAAAGAAAAAAATATCCACTATACATATTCAGTGCATCAGTTCACTCACATAATATTTTCCATATGTTGCTGATCTGTGATAATAGTAATATCTTTTAGAAGCCCACTGAGCCCCCCAACCTTTCTGGAATATTCTGCTACCTCTTTTGTCGACTTCCACTGTCTATTATGATATAATTTGTCTCCTACATAGAAAAATAATCAGAGGCTACAATAAGAAGACCACCAGTACTGCATGAATGGTCAGCCCTAGCATAATATCTACGTGTACCAAACTCCTCTTCACTTTCCTACTGCTCACCTAATCTTTCTTTTAATGGCATCAGCACAGGTTTCTTAGCATAATTGCAAATACTGATTTTTTTTTGGTTCACCATTCATCGAAAATTACATATAGAAAACAACGAGCCATAAAACCTTAAAATGCACAAAAAGTCATTTTTGCAGGGGAACAAGCCTCCCACCCCACCTCTCAAAATTATATATACAAATTCCACAGTTGCACCACAGTGAAAAAAAGGGGGAACCCCAAAAAGCATACTACCAATTTACATATCACAGTACACTGCGATGAAACTCTCAGTGATGCAAAGTCTCTACAATGAAGATGCATGATGGAGGAGTCAGTGACACCCTTTTTTCCATTTCCTTTAATTTGCTCCATTCCTTGTGAATTCCTTCTCATCTGTCTGTATTCTTGTATGTTTCATTCTTTCACCATTTGCCAACCTGTTTAGCAATACTCCTCTTTCTGCCACCCTAACCACAGTGTCAGTTTTATCATTTTAAGTTGTTTCCCCAAGTGCTGTTTAGACCTTCACCTAATCATGCTATTTTCTTTCTCCACCTTGTCCCTTCTTCACATCATCAAGTTTGTACTCATCTTTTGCTGGATCTCAGACACATTATCCACAGCCAAATGTGTGCCCCCAGCTTACAACTCATTTTGCCCCAACTCACCTTCCCTTCCCCAGTATTGTTCCTGTTATGGTCAGCACTTCCTTGTAACCACCCACCTACTACTTCAGCTGAGCTCAAGTCCTCCTTAGCAAATATATGAGACTAATTGTCTCTCTTCACTTGACCTATTCTACTCTTCTTTCTCACCTTTCTCAGCTTTTCTGCTTCCAATTTAGTTCTTTCATCAGTGAACCTGCTGTAATTACCAAGTTACTTATCCTTGCACCTGAGAAGACCAAGGCCCCACTCACTTTCTTACCAGCTCTCCCCTTATTAACTTCCTCCGTAGCGCCTCATCTCATGACACCTTAAATTAAATTGAGGCAGTGGGGAATTATTGGTGAGCAATTTAGTATGAAATAAAGGAGTTTTATAAATTAAAATGGACTAACACTAGAGTACAGTGTGCGAACGATCCTGCAGAGAAAATAGTACTGAAAGCAGAAGGACCAACTTGTAAGTAAAGTCAAAAGTGCCTATCATAGCAGCTATGTAAATAAAGGTACACAGTGAAACTTAACCATTTTCTCTCACACTGACAGCTGCTTAGCCCACTCTTGCATACTTACCTCAGTACTTTTTTGCAAAACACAGAAAAGGTTAACTTGTTTGCAGCATTGATGCCCGATGCTTTACTTTTTATGATCCTGTTAAGAATCACTATGACCAAAAAAAAAAAAAAAAAAATATATATATATATATATATATATATATATATATATATATATATATATATACACACACAGAGAGAGAGATACAGATATAGAGAGAAAGTTATGCATCTATAGGTATATCTGTCTATAGCTATCTATCTATACCTATCTATATATGTATATATGTAGATATGCAGGTGTAGGTTCATAGGTTCATAGGTTTATACTAGGCTATCTGCCCTAAGGCATTTATAAGCCTAGCCCAAATTATTGTGGCTTACGCCACCCCTTATATGAAAAAATACTGTGCCCATTAGTTTGTTGTGCCTCTGTCCAGCAGTGACACAGAGATGATTCCTGGGGTAAACCTACGATCTCCCATCCACAGGTCTAGATTTCTCTTGAACAGAGTCAGCGAGGTGCTCTGCCTCACATGGACCGGGATTTTATTCCACAGCATAAGGAGTCTCTGAGTGATAAATCTATCCCTCCAGCACGTCCTATTTATATCCGTGCTAAGGTTTAAGTCGCTTGCTCTAGTGGTTTTGGTGGATTTGGATTTTATGAGGTGGAGCATGTCCATTAATTCCGGGTTGGACATGGCCTTGTATGTCAGGCACATGTCACCTCTGAGCAGACGGTATGCGACTGAATAGAGCTGGAGTTTCTTCAATCTAGCAGCATATGACAGATTTTGGAGTCCCTTTATCCTTTTGGTGAGGAACTTTTGGGGTCTCTCCAATTGCTGCAGATGTCGGGTGAGATACATCCCGAATGGGGCATTGTACTCGATCATTGGTCTGATAAGTGAAGAGTACAGGGGAACAATGACCTCACTAGATCTGGATGTGAATCCCTTCATGATCAGGTGGGCAATGTAGAAGGTCTTTCTAACCACTTTAGCAATGTGAGTGTCAAAAGAAAGGCCACTGTCAACCTGGGTCCCCAGGTCCCTGATAACCTCTTCTGTGCTTAGTGGATTGCCACCTATATGGTAGCTTGGGGTTACCTTGTTTTTCCCAAAGGGTATGACTATACATTTTTGGCGTTTAACTTCAGGCCATGGCTCTGGCACCAGCTATCTGTTTCCGTGAGTCCCTTCTGAAGGATATCCGTGTCCGATGCACTTTCCACTATGGCGCCCAGTTTGCAGTCGTCTGCAAACTTTGTCAGCCAAAGTCCTCCCATGTTGGCCTGTACTTCTGAGAAGTAGATGCCAAACAATAGGGGCCAAGGACCGAGCCCTGTGGGACACCACTTGTGACCGGCTTGGAGTCTGACACAGCGCCAGCAACTCTAACCCTGTGGGTTCTGTCCTTAAGCCAGTTTGCAACCCGTCTTGTGACATATGGGTTTACATTTAAGCTGGTAAGTTTTTCTACAATACCCGAGTGGGGTATTGTGTCGAAAGCCTTTGCAAGGTCAAGGTAGGCTGTATGGACTGCCTTTCCCTCATCAATGGCCTTGGTGACTGTTTCAAGAAGTCAACCAAGTTCAAAAGGCATGATCTTCCCTTGACAAAGCCAAACTGGGTCGGGTCCAATGTCTGCAAGTCCCTATATCTTTGTTTATGAGCTCCATTATGATCCTCTCCATAGCTTTGCAGACTAGACTTGTTAAGCTTATGGGGTAATTACCAGGGTCCGTAGAGGCACCGCCTTTGTGGAGTGGGACCACAGTTGCCGTCGCCACTCCTTGGGCATGTATCCTGTGGTAAGGCTGAGATTAAACAGCTGCCTTATGTGCGGGTTTAATTCCTCATTTAGCTCGTGTAGCACACAGCCGGGGACACCATCTGGTCCCATTGATGCTGTGTTTTAGCTTTAGAGAGAGCAGCTTTCACCTGCGCATTTGAGATGTCTGGGAGGCTACACTCGGCTGGGATAGTTATCTCTCCTTTAGGGGAGAGGGGTGAAGTTTGCACTGAACCTGTCTGCCAGTATGTTGGCAATGTCTGTGGGTTCAGTGATTTTTGTATCATTTTGGACTAATTCTGAGCATATCTGGGAGTTTCCACCCAGGTTCCTAACATAGCTGAAAAAGGCCTTATGATTGTCCTTTGAATCCATGGCAATTTTTCTCTCAAAATTGGCCTTAGTTGATTTTATGAGTGCTCGTATTTTTTACTAATAATGATCAGGGTGACTTCCCTTTTATGGATTTTGTTCTATCATGTAATAGCTTTCTCCTCTTATTGTAAAGTTTGTTAATGGCTGGGGTCCACCAGACTGGACGTTTGCCCTTTGTGGAAAGAGTCTTGGTTTTATTTGGGATTGCCTGATCCATGCAGTCCTGGAGGTGTTCATAGAAGGCATTTGTAAGGGCTTCCGCAGCTTGGGTTGTGGTTTCCTCTGGCTCAGGGGCCTTGAAGGATACCACACCAGTCTTGAGTAGTGTGAAGTTTGCTTTAGAGAAGTTCTTCACTATGGTCTTTTGCTTGGGGTGGGGGCGGATGTGGATTTCCAGTGAGATTAGTTTATGATCAGATCTCACCAATGAGGGATATACTTCTGGTGTGGAGCATTTTGTCCCCATGTTTGTGACAATGAGATCTAGTATATTTTCTCCTCTCGTGGGAACAGTGACTAGCTGTTCCATGGCATTTGAATTTATGAACTCCAGGAACCGTTGGGCTAGAAAGTTAGGGCTTGAGTAATGTTCCCAGTCTATATTCGGGTAGTTGAAGTCACCCAATATGATGGTGTTTGGAGATACATTTATACCCTCCAGTGTCTTCAGGAAGGCTGTGTGGGGTTCCTGAGTTTGAGAGGGTGGCCTGTGTAGTTATACATATACATTTTTAAGATATATTGGCATTATATACTGCACTTTGTCACTGCAACACTGTAAGAAGTTTAAAGGTTCATAGGTTGGTACTAGGCTATCGGCCCTAGGGCCTATACCAGCCTAGCCATAACAATTCCCTGGCTATTTCTTCCCACAGTATTTACTTCCCCAGACCCCTGTCTAGCAGGGGGACTGATGTGATACCTGGGATGAATTTCCTATCTCCCATCCAATCATCAAGGTTCCTTTTGAAGAGGCCCAAAGAGGCACTCTGGTTGACATGTATGGGCAGTCTATTCCAGAGTCTGGGGAGTCTCTGGGTCAGGAACCTATCCCTCCAGCATGTTTTGTTCATTGTGATGACAAGGTTTAGATCCCTGGAGCGTGTGTCTCTGAGGGATTGGGATTTCTTTAAGTGTAGCATGTCCAACAGCTCTGGGTTTGACATGACCTTGTATGTTAAGCAGAGATCGCCTCTGAAAAGATGATATGCGACAGAGTATAGATGGAGTTTTTTTAGATGGTCAGCATACAGCATCTGCTTTAGGCCTGTGATTCTTTTTGTGAGGTATTTCTGCGGCCTTTCCAGGTGTTGTAGATGTCTTTAGAGGTACATACCAAATGGGTCGTTGTATTCTATAATGGGTCTAATGAGGGATAAGTACAGTGGGACAATGATGTCCTTTTGTCTGGATGAAAAGACCTTAGTGATGAGGTGTGCCACATAGAAGGATTCCTGACTGTTGTGGCGATGTGGTTATTGAAGATGAGACCACTGTCCACCTGTGTTCCTAAGTCCCTTATCACACTTTCTGTGTTTAGTGTACTGCCACCTATGTGGCAATTCACGGGTACATGTTTTTTCCCAAAGGGAATAACTATACATTTCTTGGCATTGAGCTTGAGCCCATGGCTCTGGCACCAAGCATCTGTTTCTGTAAGGCCTTTTTGTAGAATATCCACATCACTTGGGGATTCAATAATGGCACCCAGTTTGCAGTCATTTGCGATCTTTGTTAGCCAGAGTCCCTTAGGGTTGGCCTGTGCTACAGAGAAGTAGATGCCAAACAAGAGTTGCCCCAGGATTAAACCCTAAGGTACTCCACTTGTCATTTGTCTAGAGCTGGATTTGGAGTCGGCTACTTTTACAGTGTGGGTTCTGTCAGTAAGCCAGTTGGCAACCCATCGAGTGACTTAGGGATTAATGCCCAGCTTAGTAAGTTTATCTATAATTCCAGAGTGGGGGATGGTGCTGAAGGCCTTGGCGAGGTCTAGATAGGCTGTGTGGACCACCTTACCCTTGTCCATGGCTCTGGAGACTGATTCAAAGAAGTCAATCAGGTTCAGGAGAAAAGATCGGCCCTTCACGAACCCAAACTGTGTGGGATCCACTGTTTGAAGGTTGCCAATGTCTTTGTTTATAAGTTCCATGGTAATACGTTCGATGGCCTTGCAGATCAGGCTTGTCAGACTGATGGGGCGGTAGTTCCTCAAATCCAAGGTGGATTCCCCCCTTGTGGAGTGGGATAACTGTAGCTGTGTACCACTCATTAGGCATGAAACCTGAGGTGAGGCTATGATTAAACATGACACTTAAGTGAGGTGCCAGTTGATTTTGTCGTTCATGTAGTACACAGCCCAGGATGTTGTCGGGTCCCATGGATGCTGTATTCTTAGCTTTGGAGAGTGCATTTTTTTACCTGTGTGGCCATTATTACTGGAATTTGGCAATCTTTTGGTATTGAGATGGTGCCCTTTAGGGGTGAAGTTTGCACTGAATCGATCTGCCAGGATATTGGCAATATCCTTGGATCAGTATATTTAATGCCATTCTGTTGTAGCTCAGAGCAGATCTGAGCATTGCCATTTAGATTATTGACATAGCTATAGAATGCTTTGTGGTTGTCTTTGGAATCTTTGACAATTTTATTTTCATAACTTGCCTTGGAGGATTTTATGAGGGATCTCATCTTCTTACTGAGGCTGGTAAGGGAGTTTTTTGCATCCTGAGAGTTTCTTCTTTTCTGCAACAGTTTCTTCCTTTTGTTGTAAAGTTTGTTTATGGCAAGGGACCACCAGATTGGCTTCCATTTTTTGGAGGACAGCATCTTGGTTCTATTGGGGATGGCATGATTCATGCACAAGTGGATGTGTTCGTACAGTCCCTTAGTGTAGGATTCAGCAGTCGAACTTTCAGTTCCCGTCTGCATGGATGTCATGAAGTTTGTGACTTCTGACTTGAGTAGAATGAAGTTGGCTTTGGAGAAGTTTTTTACGGAGGTTTCCTTACTGGGGGGTAGGGGTGGGATGTGGTTGTCACGGGTGATTAGCTTATGGTCAGACCTGACCAGCAAGGGGATGACCATAGGTGTGGAGCATCGATTTCCCATGTTGGTAATGACCAGGTCTAGGATATTGGAGCCCCTGGTGGGACTAAGGATTAGTTGATCCAGGGAGCTGGAATTTATGAATTCCAAGAACCGCTGGGCAAAGGTGTTAGTATACGAGTAGTTTTCCCAGTTAATGCCAGTGTAGTTGAAATCACCCAGTATTAGGGCATTTGGTTGTATCTTAATATTTTCCAGTATGTTTAGAAAGGTGATTTGAGAATCTTGGGGCATGGTGGGAGATTTGTAGCAAGCTACAATTTGGATTGCAGTCTTACCTAGTGTTAGTTGCACCTGGAGAATTTCAGGAGCATTGTGTTCGGCAACTAGCCTGGGTATTCCTCCACCTTTAGTGCTTTGGTCCTGGTTTGGTGGCTGAAAAGTGTGGTAAACGTTGTTACCTGGAATTGCAGGGGTGCTCTCTGGAGCCTTGAACCAGGTCTCAGTTACTGCACAGATATCGATGTTCTCCATTTTTAGGAGTGCATCGAGAGAGTGCATTTTGAGGTTTAGATTTCTGGCATTAAGTAACATTACCTTCAGATTTTGCATGCTTGCAACTATTATGATGGTGGTTTTGTTCTTTGAACTTTGCCTAAAACAGGCACTATAGGGGTGGCAACAGCCTTAGCCAGTGACCTGAATCCCAGGGCCAACAGGTGCAGACCATCTCTGGCAAAGCATTGTGGTCTGTCGATTATGTCGTCCCAGGCAAACAGATACTGTATCCCCTATGAATGACACCAGAAACTTAGCAAATTGTTGAAGTCAATCATTTTGTCCTTATACTGTGGTATAATTCTGGGCAAAGGCAGGATACTGCTCAGGGCTAAGGTCATACCTGCCTGGGCCACATGATCGGAGATCTCTTCCATGTCTCTTTTCATGTAGTCCAGGGAGGTACATCTCAAGTCATTCACTCTAACATGGATAATGACAGAGTCATATCTGTACTTGTGGAGTGACTTGAGTGCATGCGTTATGTGGCAGATCCTGGCACCCGACAGGCAGCTGACTGTAATTTTCTTCTTGCTCAGCCTGGTGAGTGGGACATCAGGTGCCTGACTATAGAACCATCTATGACTAAAGTGTTGGGTATGCTGTCTTGCCTTAGGGGCTGTTGTTGGGTGGCACACTGGTGTTGTGAGCTATGTGACACTTTGGTTGTGATTGGTGTTTGCGTTTCAGCTTTGGAGGTCCTTGTTGCTTGGGCAGGTTAATGTTAAGGGCCTCCACATATGTGGGTTCAGTGTTGCTATTTGTGGGTGTTGGTGGTGTGGGTTTAGAAGGGCTATGTGTTGCTTGAACTGTAGTGTGGGTGTTAACCTTCTCCTCTTGACTGTCTAGCACAATCTTAGGTGGAGAGAGCTTTGTTTCCAGTTTGGCTATGTAAGTGCATCTCTTGCAGGTTGTAGTGTTGGGTGGTAAGAGGAGAGGGTTGTCTGTGTACATGAGGCAATTGCTGCATTGCCCCAGTATGCCCAGATTCACCAGGTGGACAGGAGAAATCACCAGAAGCTGACCCTTGGATATGCCTGGTTTGGTGCTTTTTTTTTTGTAAATTGCAAGAGCTGTTTTCCCTTACCTTAGCAAGGTACTTTGCAATTATGGGCTGTTTAGTGCCTATGATTAATTTCCCCTTATTAACAAGGAGAGTTGAATGTTTGTATCTGTTTAAGACTTCCTAGTGCTTTCCAGCAGGTTTTAAAGCAAGTGCTAGTCACAGGGATGCTTAAAGGTAAGATGAAAAAATGGTTTATCCTAAACACTGCAGTGGGCACTAGAGGAGTTATATGTGAAAGTAGGTAACTTAAGTTTTACCTGTCTAAAAAGTTTACTTTTAGTGGAGAGTCACTATTTTTAAAACAGCAAGATAGATTGAAAGGGGGTAGTCACGTTTGTATTCTGGTACTATGGAATACAGTAGGATGGCCAATAAATTTAATAGTTATAGGAGAGTGATTTCACAAAATGATAATTTTGTGCTTACACAAGCCAGTAAAAACAGAGAGGAAATGAGATATCTGGTCAAATTAACATAAGGGGAAGGCAACTAGAAAGACAGTGGTGTCTAAGAACACTTACAGTAACCTGGTGGGAGGCTGGGGATACACATTTCTTCCTGACTCACAAGAGACAGAGCTGTGGTCTCTTCAAATTTTAATATGCATTTAAAAGCAGAATACATTTTTATTTCACTATTTTATTTGCATTTTGTTGTGACATTAGAAACAATGCTTAAGAATGCTTTGATACCGTTGTAATCCCAGGCATGTTGGTAGACTTATGACGAGTACTAACTAAAAAGATCATTTTGCAGTAATCATATTTTACTACTGCAAGTAATGGTAGTCATGTTTTGTGCTTTAATTAATATTTATAGTAATCAAGGGTTGCACCTTAGTGAATGAGCAACATTGCCACATTACAGTGAGACATTCTCTGACTCATTTCTTATCTGTGGTGCCATTTGTGCACTAACCGCATGCATACCTCTCAACCTCTTAGACCAAGAAATCTAGACAAAGCCATAATAATGGGGAACAAAGGCTCCAAAATAGGGGATACTTTTAATATTGCTCTTACAAACTTAGAAAGTTGATAGAATAATGGGTTTTGCATTAGCATGAATTTTTGAAGAGTATGAAGTCTGAAATTCAGATCTCTGCCATCATTTTTTTTTTACTTTAACCTACAATGTTTTGACAGAAAAACTGCAATTTTATGAGAAACAGACCAAAAATATGAGGCAAAAATCTGAACATTCTGTGAAAATCTGTACATTTGAGAGGTATGACTGTATACCTTCCCTGTATTTCTGTGGATCTTCTCTGGGTACTGCAGTTTCTTCTTACATCCCAAAAGCTTGCAGTAGCTGGACTGGTGACTCTAAATTGTCCACAGATGTGTATGTGGTATGTGTGTGATAACAAAGAAAGGCCTGGCCACCTACTACCATTCCCTATTGTCTAGTAAATTCCATGGGTACTGGCAGCTGTTCATCGGATGCTACAGAAGTCAGGTGCAGCTCACCAGAAATGAACATATAAGCAGTAATCATGAATCAACTAGAATTACTTAACATAAATGCCAGAGCATGATCAGGCTGCATTCATTTACTTTAGAACCATTTATCCTCCCTCTGAACACTACTGTGAAATGTGCTGCACTGTTTTAAGGACATTATGTTGTGTCTTTCGTCTTTTTCCCGGTTAGGGGTCGCTACAGCAGAACTCCGGTCCGCTAATGATTGGCAGCAGATTTTTACGTGCCGAGTTGCCAGCTCTGACACACAACCTTCAATGAAGGTACACCCATTCACACATGACTCCACACAGAAGACGCTCTAGCTGAAAATCGAACCGGACAGCATCATACTGTGAGGCGACAGCGCTACCGCAGCACCATCACCGCGGATTGTTTTAAGGACATTATGTAGTAATATTTATTTAAGTGTTGACTTTTGATACTAGCACATGTATAATGTGAAAAACATCTCTGTTGTCTCTTAATATTCTCTTAGTTTGAAATGTGTTTTCTGTCAAAGGTTGTGAAGTGTTTCATACATTTCCTGGACTTGAACCGTACTGAAATATAATGTCTTTCCCTGCCACTCCAAAGGGAAATAATCAAACATTTTTACAGCAATACTATCAATAACAAAAACAGAGTTCAGAATGCCTTACTTCTTCTTGCTTTCAGGATCTCATCATCCCATTCATAAGTGGTGATTTTATTATTCTCATTTATGACAGCAAAAGCATAGATCAGATTGGTGCAGAGGCAGGCATCCACATTTTGAGGGAAATATTTGGCTGGGTCTGGCCTGTACGGAGCCCAATTTGTAAAGCAACACACTAGCTTATAGGCTGAGCCTAAAGTAAAAAAAAACAAACACTTTATTCAAAAAATGCCATTTTGTCTTTTAAAAATGATGCCTTGCTTCTAACACTCTGCATAGGAAAAAAAGCAATAAATGTAGGATGCATGTGCTGTTTCCTCATATTCCGTATTACAAAGCATGCATAATGAATATAAAGAGAAAGACAAACACTTATTCATCTGGAAATGTAGCAAAAGGGCCAGACCTATAGATTAGAGAGAAAAACTGAAAACAATTTTTAGAGAAATAAAATTATTTTTAAAAATATAATAAGGAAATATACTGAAAAACACTGATAGTAATTGTCAGTTTTCCAGAAGCTGAACTCAATGTATACATTCAGCCTGTGAATTCCAATTTTAGTATCCTTTAGAGCTGTGTACTCCTTGCTATGATGAGCTTTTTATGTTGGCTGTATTAATAAAATGCGATTAAAAATCTATAGTATTCATTAAGAAAACATGTTACCTTTTAGTGTGTCATCTTTGGATGTACAGTATATAAACTATCAGAAACATTATTATAGATACTAATATATTGGATTTCAGATACAGTCTTCCTCAGCACAACAAATCACCAGAGGAAGTAAACATACATGCATTTTACTTTGGTCATCAGATTTAGTCTTCAGTCAAGACACACTGGAAATGCATCCAGCACTATCAAAATTAATTATAGAAGGAAGTTACTGCTCTATGAATGAGGGTCAAAATGTGCCCCATTATATATAGTCTCATAGCTGCATCCAACATTTTTTAGTGCCCTAGAGGTTATTTTAAGGGGTATATGTAAACAAGCACATGAATTGAGAAGCATTTACAGGCTGCCTCTGTCCAATAATGACAAACTCACCAGACCAGTAGTGAATTTTTGATTTCAAAGATCTAAAACAGCTCAAAAAGGAGATCACTGTGGAAAAAAACAGCTAGTTTAAACTGAATTTTCCATCTAATCATAAGTCTGATTTGATTTTAATAAAAACTGTGATGCCCCACCACTGGACCAGTAATCAAGGAGCATGAATTCTCATCTCTGGCAACAGTGGGGGATGTACACTGAGAGGATGACAATTCACACACAGTATTACCAGATGCAGCTCTCTGTATCAAGTGCAATTTCCCTTAAGAGCAGACAGAGACCACAGTCAGTCTGGGCCTGGTCTCTCCCTCTTTCTCCAGATCCTCAGTAAGACTCCCCAATGGCACAGCTATAGAGTTGAGATCTCAGTTGAGTGGTCAAGCCAACATCTCCAGTACTCTCTCTGTCCAACCAGTGTGTCATGTCCTGCCCAAGTAGCTGATACACACACTATGAGGTTTGATTTACATACACACACACACACACACACACACACACACACACACACACACACACACACACACACGCACACACACACACACACCCCTGGAAAAGGCTGGCACAGGTTTACTAGCTATAACCCCTTTTGCCCAGACTATAAGTTAGTTATCACTGCCACCAGCCAACTCCTTATCAGCTACTTTAATGCCCTTAACAAAGGATGCTCAATCCTACTGTGTAATATTAATATTAATACAAATGGTAGTTTGACCAAGAGCAAGGCTATTACGAGTGGCTCACAGTGTCACCAAATAAATATGCAAGTACTCTCAAAACTTAAATATCTCTACAAAGATAAGCCACAATGAAAGGTTTAAATATATTTAATAATAAATAATAAAAGAACAAGACAATACTAAATATATATTTACAGTGGCATCAAAGTTCAAAACCAAAGGAAATATTTAAAACATTGTAGGACAGAATTAAATAAATAAAGAAAACTATTTCAACTAAGCTTTGTTATATTCCCGACTATATCTAACAGAATTATACTGTTCCCTAGAAAAGTACTTCAGAGCAAGGCAGATGTGGTGAATGGATCTTCTGGCTGTTGTCATGTCAAGGACAGAATACAGAATGCTGAGTCTCTCTAAGAGATTTCTCACCTTAATATCGCAAATATTACTGCTGGGATAACTTGCAGAATGACATAATTCCTTGTCATATGACTCCTAGTTCCCAGGCCCAAAACAACCACTGATGGCAACTGGTAGCATTTCGCATCTACCTGTGATAATACATAGGCCTCAGATCTTAGGCAGATGCGGGAAGTCATAAAACCATTACCGCCCTTCATGTTTTCAAAACTAGTAATTAGTTCACTTTAAAGATAATACAGAAGACTTCTCAGCACAGACATTGTGTCTGTAGCTGCCATAAAATCATTTAATTTCAGCTATTTTTCTGAAGTTTTGCTGGACCGAAGTTAACCTCCTGTATTCCAGTTTCTACTGTTAAAATATATTTAAACAGTTACAATAGTGCATGTATATTTCAGTTCTCTTCCAGTAGGGCACACTGTGGATACATTTCAAGCAAAGGCACTCTACAAAATATCTCTTCTGCACACATGTCCGTACAAACCATCTTATATGACATACAGTTCTAGTACATTTATAACACAATCACCTTATATAGATAATGTTGATATTCACAAATGACATGATTATTTACAAAATTCCAGATAGCTGTGCTGGCAGTATCTCTCTGTCACAACAACAAGTACATTTACACTTTGCTTTTATTAGTAAACCTTTAATTAATGTCTTTCAAAAAGCCTACTAAAATGAAATATAAGCTATATATATATATATATATATATATATATATATATATATATATATATATATATATATATATATATATATATATATATATATATATATGGATCTACCTGAATATATCGAAAGTTCAGAAGAGCGTAAACGACTTCACCGACGCCAGAAGATCGACAAGGCAGAAGACCGACGGAGGAAGACACCGACGCTGAGAACACTGAGATGGGCAAAGGATGTGTAAGTATGCGGTAGTGATGGACGTTAGGGTGCGAGTAAGGTAAGTGTGCGATGTTGACGGTGTATAGGGATAGGGGTGGGATAAGTGAGTTAGGGTTAGGGCGCGGGTTAGGTAAGGGTGCGAGTAAGGTAAGTGTGCGATGTTGGCGGTCTGTAGGGATAGGGGAGGGATAAGTGAGTTAGGGTTAGGGCGCGGGTTAGGTAAGGGTGCAGTAGTGATAGTTTTTGGGTTAGGGGCGGGTTAAGTGAGTTAAGGTTAGGGCGCGGGTTAGGTGAGTGTGCGATAGTGACGGACCTTAGGGTAAGGGTTTGGGTTAGGGTTGTAGATAGTTGTGTATGTATGGGTTAGTGTTGGTTTGTAAGGATTTTGGTGTGCTTGTGTTGTGTGTGTGGGTTTTGGACAGGGGATTTATTTTGTTTGTTGTTATAATGTGTCGAGTGTATGAGATGTCGTGTTTGTGAACTGTCGATTATGTGGTGTCGGTGAAGTCGTTTTCGCTCTTCTGAACTTTCGATGTAGTCAGGTAGATCCATATATATATATATATATATATATATATATATATATATATATATATATATATATATATATATATATTTGATTATACATTCGTATATATATATATAAATATAATATATAATATATATAATATAATATATATAATATAATAAAAATAAATTTTTTAAGTCAGCTGACAAAGGTGGTGCTATCGTTATTATGGACAAAGATCGATATTTAACTTCTGTGTACAATCATTTGGAGAAAAAATATAATTGTAAGCAGTTACAATGAAAAGGTGTTGACAAAATAATTTGTAATATAAATTAACAGGCTTATACTATGCACTAAAATGGTAATCTTACATTGGAACTTCTAAATTTTTTTTATTTGGCACTTCATGTAATCCCATTTTTCTATGATTTACCCATGATTCATAAAGATGTCATTAACCCCCACTTAGACCAATAGTCTCAAGCAAATGCTGTATTACTGAGCCAATAGCTATATATATTTAGACGCTAAGTTAAAACTAACCTTATGTCATATGCATAGTTATATAAAAGATATTGCTGCCTTTTTTAAGAAAGTTTTGTCTTTGGTTTTTGAAAAATGTTAGTTCTTATAAATTTGTAAATCTTGATATCAACTTCTTATTTACTGCTCAAATGATTATGGAGTAGAAGCAATAAGAAAACATTAGTCAAAATACACATCACTTCCCGCTATGGAAATTTCAAGTATTTTGTAACTGTTTAGGAGAACATTGGAGAATAATATCATACTCTTTCAGGACTTATACTATTTGTAACTTAAAGGTGTAGCATTGGGTATGCCCATCACAAATACCTATCCAAATTTATTGCTATCCAAGTAGGAAGACAAATTTGTGTTTAATATGGAAAATCCGTGCAGGAATGCTTTATTGTTTTATAAAAGATTTATGGATATGTTTATGTTATGAGATGGAACAGGTCAAGCTTTGTATGAATTTTTGGAATATTTAACCTCTACAACTAATTTTTTGAATTTTAAGAGAAATGTATCCATGAAGAATATTCAATTTTGGACATATAAATTATCAGGGAAGAAAACAGTGAAACAACAACATCAGTATATAAGAAATCCATCAAAAATCATTTATATCTACACGAATCAACTATACATCCACATTTTTATTTATTTTAGAATGTAATGAAAAGTCAAATATTGAGGTGTTATAGATTAAACACTAAGATTGAATCCTTCAAGGAGCAAATTGATGAAATGGGTCTAGATTTTGAAGCAATGGGATATAGTAGTCATAATATAAATAGCATGAACAAATTTGCCACTCAGCAATGTGATAGTGATGCTGAACCAATTTTTAATATTTCTCATGTTACAAATAATAATATTATTCTTCAGAAGAATCAAAATGAGAATAAATCTGTGAGGGACATAGGGTAAATTGACAAACACAGCCTATTCAGAATATAATTAAAAAGAATTGGCATGTTTTTGAAAAATATATAGATGTTCCTAGGGAGAAATTAGCTGTCAACCCTAAATGTACATATAGAAGGGTTAAGAATTTAAAACAGACACTATGATATAAAGAGAATAATTTTAAACAACATACACACAATATAACAGGGAATGGCCCTAGACCATGTTATAATTGTCCCTTCTGTCAGTATACTTCTAGAAATAACTCCTAAAGGCATCCAAATACATTAAATGCCTATTATTTACAAACCCTGTGCTAATTGTAAGATTGAAAATATAGTGTATATTGCTATATGTCAAACATGTAAAGCCTCATATTTGTAAATGTAATAGGAAAATAAAAGAACATATTGGCGAACAGTTGTCTGACACCACTAATGCACTATATAAACATTTCCTTGATAAAGGAGAAAATCATTTCTTTAGATTTTCAGTGCTTGAGGTAATATGTGATAGTATAACAGGTGGTGATATATCCACTAAGATGGAAAATGGTGAATAGAAATGGATGTTATTATTTAGAACTGATCACCCTCCAGGCTAAATGGTGTCTATAATGACTTTACTAAAGATGTGTACTAGAAGGTGATTATTCCTTTTAACTTTTGAATGATGTGATTTATCATGTGATATAGAGAGGTTATTTAAATATTTGTTACTGCATTCTCTGCTTCTGACTTGAAAAAGCATTGTATATGAAAGCCTGTAAGCTTGTCAGATTTTAACTTCATGCTATTTAAGACCACGTTCTCCTTTCTGAGCTACTTTAGATCTTTGATATTTTGTTCATTTAGCTGGTCTTAAAGTTTACCTGCTTGAGTTACCATATTCTGGAATTTGTGAATCACTGATTTCCCACTCACTGGTCCAGGTTACTATTGAATATTGACAGGGATGAACTCTGCTTCATCTGGATGAGAAGCCTATTCCAGAGATGGGGTGTTCTGAGACATATCTCTCACAGAATTATTCTATGCCTTGTATGCCAGGCATAGATTGCTCCTCAACAGTCAGTAGGAGACAGACCATATGGATAAGGCTTTGAGGCAATCTGCATAGAACATTTTATTTATGCCATGTATTTTTTGTGAGGAACCTTTGAGAATCTTCCTGTTGTTGCATGAGCATAGTCAGATACATACCAAAGGGGATATGGTATTTTTAATGATGGGTCTAGTGAGGGCTGAATACAGTGGGACAATGATTTCCTTGGACCTAGATATCATAACTTTGCTTATAAGATGAGCAATATAAAATCAATAACTTCCTATCTTAGACACATTGGTTGAAAGCCACATTACTGTCTACATACACCCCCAAATCCCTGACTTATAGGTCTGTACTGAGGAGTGTGTTATCAATGAGGAACTTTCCTGGGGTAGCTGACTTCTCAAAGGGTACTATTATGCATTTCTTGGCATAGAGTGTTAACCTGTGGTTTTGGCACCAGTTATTTGTCCATGTTAGTCCTGCTTGGAGGATGTTAGTGTCTTAGGGGAGTCTATGACTGCTCCCTGTTTGCAATCATTGGGAAAATTGGCCAGCCAGAGGCTCTTGTTGTTGGCTTATGAGAAACAGATGCCAAAAAGAGGCAGAGCCAGAACAGAGACCAGAGGTGCCTGCTACTGTCCGGCCACTTTGTGTAGGTGAACTCCCCTGTCCTTACTTCTTGGGTCCAATCTAAGTGCCAGCTGGCAATCCAGCGTGTAACACAGGGTTTTATACCTAATTCTTTGAGTGTTTGTTTATTTACTAAGGTAGTGCACTGAGCAATTTTGACCAATTATAGGCACAGCCCGCGTGAAGTACAAAACAATTCACAAACAAAATATACAGAAATGTAAGCAATAACAGAGTAGTTCAGACGAGCTGCCTAGAAAAAAAAATGTATATATTCATCTAGTGAACAAACACAATGCAATGTAAAATCAAGCAGAGTGTAATGCACAATATATCTATACATTAATTTCTAAATGGGTCAATCTTCAGTAAATCTTGAGACAGGAACAGAGACTTGGAAAAAAGAGAGAGAGAGTTTGTTAGCTAATGTGTCCTGTGTTGAAGAGGGAGCATTTGGCTTGGATAAAGTACTTTTTGAGTTGCATTTTGAATTTGGAATAAGTGTTGATTTCCTTGAGGTCAATGGGAGAGCTTGCCAGAGTGTAGGTGCCTGACAGGAGAAAGTGTATGTAGTGGGTAGGGTTACAGAGAGGTGGTATGGCTTCTGAGTAGT